>NC_046661.1:81115454-81133429 GCF_010883055.1 Belonocnema kinseyi | reverse complement strand
GAAGTCGGGAGAGCTCGGGTTCCTGCTCGTGCATTTTCGGCTTTACACGAGGCTGGGCTTCGCAGCATTTAACAGAGTCGACTCACCGACACGCTACGTTTGCATGTGTCGCTCCCAGATTGGAGAGTGGTGGGGGCCGAAAAATCCCACGTTCTGGAGATACTGGTTTGAGAATATTGACAGTGGATGGAGAGAACGGATTGGAGAGAAAAGAGGTGGGAAAACTTTTCAAGCAAGAGAGGGATGAGGCAAACCGTCCAAAGTCCAGAGAACCGCGAACAGAAGGAGCTAAAGAAGAAGAAACGCCATTACAGCGCAACAAAAGGTTCGAAAATGTTTTAAATGTAATAAAGCGGAACATTTATCGTGTGGTGTATGGGTAGGTCATATTGCGTCGCGTTGCCCGAAACGCAGCGAAGAAAAACGACATAAAGAAAGTGTACAAACCGTACGAGAATTGAATATCGCGGACTCGATAGGAAAGTTTTCGAAAGAATTACAAGTAAGAAGTGCGAAAATGCAAGCGCAAATTGATATGGGTGCTTCAGTAAGCACGATAAAAGCGACGAATGTTTTACGTGAGGGGTTAACTATGCAAAGAGCAATGTCATTGTTAGGGGCATTTGGTATTGGTGTTGTATAATCACCAGGTATAATTAATGAAATTTTGAGTTTCGAGGGATTGAAACCAAGACAAGTTGCTTTTAGAGTGGTGCCAGACAATGCCCAAAATGTAGACGTGATTATAGGACGTAATTTCACAGAAGCGCTAGATCTAACCAATACACGATACGGATAATACTTAACCTTTGACGATATTGATCCTACCTTATTTGCAGATAATGAAAAACCAAAGATTAGGTTGTTGTCTAATGAAAAAGTTGAAATAGCTCCAGAGTCGGTACATTTAATTAACATAATGACGGAAATTGGGGAAATTAAATTGCCGGTAATTAATTTAGCGGAAAAATTTCAGAAAGTAGAAATTGGCCAAGCGATAGGAGAACCGATATTATCAATCGAGGTCGGAAAGATAGAAGTAAAAACTAAAGAAAAGATTAAAACTTCTCATTTTGTCACGGACGAGGGGGTGACGATGGAACAAAAACAACAGCTAGTAGAAATTTTAAATGGGAATAGACAATGCATCTCTCAAAATTTAGATGAACTCGGACGGATGAATAAAATAGAAATGAAAATTGAATTAAAGGAAGACTCACAGCCGGTACAATCAAAACCGTACAGACTAAACGCGAAAGATCGGATAGCGCTAGAAAACATTATCGAGGAATATAAACAGAAAGGGATTGTTATCGAAAAAAATGGTGATGGATTATCGCAAGCTCAATGCAATTACGAAGTCGGTGACAAAATAAAAATAAAAGCAATTGAAGAATTTCCGAGACCTGAATCGAAACACGAAGTTAGGCGATTTATGGGGTTAGCCAGTTTCTTTAGACGGTTTATTCCCAAGTTTTCGAATATAGCTGTACCAATAACCAACTTATTAAAAGGCGCGGTTACTTTTGAATGGACTAAAGAGTGCGAAGAAGCATTTGAAACTTTGAAGAAGAGGTTAATAGAAAAACCGGTTTTGAAAGTATATAATCCTAAAGCTTGTAAGACAGAGCTTCACACAGATGCATCATCAAAGGGGGTGGGCTCGATTCTATTTCAGGCAGAGGAGGAAGGTAGCCCGTTACAAATAGTTTACGCGGTGAGTAGAAGGACAAACGAAATCGAAGAAACATATTGTAGCAGACTTGAGCTAATGGCTATCGTGTGGGCATTAAAAAGATTAAGATAATTTCTAATCGGCTTTTCTTTTACCATTATTACAGACTGTCGATATTTGGTAAATGTCAATGCTTGGAAAACGCAGAATTCACAAATTTCGCGTTGGATAAATCAATTATCTGAATTTGAATGTACAATACAGCATAGGAAAGGGGAGAAAATGGCACACGTTGATGCCTTGTCACGAGCTCCTGTCAGATCAACGGCGTGTGAATCTGTTTTGGGAATTACAACCCGGGAAGATGAAATTCTTATGCAGCAACGAACCGACAATGACATTGCTGACATTATTAAGATTTTAGAGAAAAAGGAAAAAGAGCGAACTAAAGCTGAAAAAGGTCGAGTGCGAGATTTTGTACTAAAAGAAGGGTTACTGTATAAAAGGGTGGGAGAAGGACAAGAAAGTCGAGAATTGTATGTATTGCCAAGGCGAATGCGTAAATCAATAGTAATTAGATGTCATGATTTATTAAGTCACTTCGAAGTAGACAAAACTGTAACGAGAATTAACGAGTATTTTTATTTTCCAAAAGTAGAGAGATACGTGAGAGTTCATATCAAAAACTGTTTAGAATGCATATTGGCAAAAACAAAAAGCGGCTTGCAAGCTTGTGAATTAAATCCGATTCCACCAGGAAAAAGGCCTTTTGAGATTGTACACGTCAACCATTTAGGACCTTTTCTTACGACTCCACGAAAGAACTCATATGTACCAGAGTTAATTGATAATTTAACGAAGTATGCATATATTAGACCGGTCAGAGATGTAAAAGCTAATACGATTGTACAAAAAGTAGAAGATTTTATTTTTACGTTTAGCGCACCACAGCGATTTGTAACAGATAGAGGTACAAGTTTCACGTCCCAATATTTCCAAGCTTTGTGTGACAAATATAAAATTAAACATAATTTAAATTCAAGTCGACATCCCCAGCCGAACGGGTTGATAGAAAGACTAAATCAGACAATTTAACCTCTTATGAAATGTTCAATTGATGATGATGAGGAAGATAAATGGGACCTGAAACTTGGAAAAATTGAACGCGACTTAAATTATACAGTTAGTGTAGCAACTGGAAAAACACCGTATGAAGCATTGTATGGCTATTTGCCTAGATTTGAAGATTATGGAACAAGAGAATTAACAAAACCTTGTGAGAGATATAGATTACCTGTCAACATTCAAGACGAGATAAGAGCAAAAATTGAGAAAATAAAATTAGAGTATAAAGATAGATATGATTCAAAAAGGCTAAAGAATGTAAAATTTCAATGCGGAGATATTGTATTTATGAAGAGAAACGCGATTGCGACTGGAAGCTCGACCAAACTTCAGAAAACATTTGGTGGTCCATTAGTAGTGGTTGGAATTGAACCCAGTGATACTTACAGGGTAAAGAAATTAAATAAAAACCATGATAAGGGATTTGAGACCATTGCTCATGTGAACCAGCTGAATATTTGGAAGGGAAACCAAGGCAGCGATAGTGAGTATAAAAGTGAAGACGAGAAAGAGTATGAGAGTGAAGAAAAGAAAGAGAATGATAGAGTTGAAAGAGAGAGAGATGAATATCATAATTTAAGTCGAGGAAAATGAAAAAGCTCTAAGCCAAAATATCTTAACGATTACGAATTAGAATAGAACAAGTTTTAATTTTAAGGTAGCAGTTTTGTTTACTATAGCTTTATTTTAATTGTTAAATGAAAAGTTTGGCGGACCAAACTAAAGTAGGATGGCCGATTGTTAAAGAAAACATTTTTTTTAAATAATGCATTGATATGATCAGTGCTCATGCGTGAGAGACGGCGAGAAGAAAAAAAAAGAGTGGGGATGAGATGGGGCGTGAGCGACGTACGGAGAGGAACGGGGAAGCGAAGTGAAGTGCAAAGGCAGTGGCTGCGAATTTATGCGGCAAAAGAGTGTGTAGTGATTATATGACTATGTGTAACATTGTTGAGTTAATAAAGTTATTTTTCCAAAGTTAAAAAGTTGAAAATTTGAGTTTTTAACAGATATAATAAGATTTCCAAGGAAAGGAGTTTGGAGGAGATTTAAAATTTGTAGAAAGGTAGCATACAAATTTGAAATCAATGTTTTTGTAATTTTTTGCCCATAGGTGTTTTTAGGAGCCTCAGCATATTTTGTGTTTCGTCATAAATAATAAAGACGCTTAATTGATAAAAATTGTGTAAGAAATTGGAATTTAAATTAAATTTGATGTATCAACTACTTTTTTCTATTTATAGAAACCCAGATACTATGTTCTCTAGAATTTAATAAAAAGGCTTATTTTGCATTTTTTTAAAGAAAGAACTTTTTAAAATAAAAGGAATATGAACTACATATTTTTTATAAAGAATACAATACTGATTTAACGTGACTATAAATATGAATAAAAAACAAGTTTCTTATCGTGAATTGATTATCGTAATTTGTCTGTATTAAAGATCTGTTAGCTAAAATAAATAAACAAAACAATTTATTCAAAGTTACGATATTTATACGACACATACATAACAGTTTTACATTTAAATTAATATAAAGACAGTCTGTTCGACATCTGTTAAAAAATTATTTAAGGGAATCGAGAGGAGTCATTAACAGTTCCATGAATGAAAATAATAAGAACCAGAAGGATCCCGAGCTCAAAATTTTCGAAGATTTTAGGGAAAAAGCGTTTAAAAAGAAAGTCTACTTTGCAATATACGGCTGCTGTGACCGACGAGTTAAACAAAAATTTTAGCGCAAACTTAAAGTATTTACTGCATAAAAATCTCATATTTTTGGAAAGGTTTTCTGATCATAATGCCCGAAACTAGAATTGCCAAAATTATAAGGACAATTATGTTAATATTGTTACAGCTTGCTTATGAGCAGCAGGATTAGGCTGCAATATGTCCCGGTAAAGTCCAGAAATTCCTCACCTGATTAGCTGCAAGTCAGAATTTCCTGTGAAGTAATCAATATGTAACCAATGAAGAGTAGATATGAGGAGTTCGTTGCCAACGGAGCAATCCAAAGGAACGAACCCACACGAACCAAACCAAGAGAACCAATCCAAACATTCGAACACAAACCAAGCTGAATGAACCAACCCAAACGAATTCACGGAAGCGAGCATGTCCAAACGAGTAAACACAAACGAACCAACCCAAAGGAACCAAACCAAACTATCCAAGCCACGTAAACCAAACAACTAACCCAAACCAACCAATGCAATTTAATTAAAACCAATTGAACCAAACCAACTCACCAAAACCAACCAATCCTAGCCAACCAACCCAAAACAATCAACAAAAATCAAGCCACCCAAATCAACTAATCCTAGTCAAACAACCCAAACCCATTATCTTAAAATAACCACCCCAAACCAATCAATTCAAACCAACTCCAAGCAATGAACCCCAACCAACAAACACAAACGAACGAATCAATACAAGAGAACCAATCCGAACTATCAAACCCAAACAAACTAAACTACACAAACCAATCTGAACGAACCAACCCAAACATATCAACGGAATGAGCATGTCGAAACGAGTGAACACAAACAAACCAACCCAAAAGAACCAAACCATGCAACCCACGCAAACTAACCAATACAAACTAATTACAACCAGCCCATGCCAACTAAATCAAACGAACTAACCCAAACCACTCAAACAAAATCAACCCAATCAAAGAAATTAATCCTAGCCAACAAACTCAAAACCAACTAACACAAAACAACCATCCCAAACGATTCAATTCAAACCACCCAACCCATAGGAACCCATAGGAGCCCATAGGAACCAAATCAAAAGAAACCATCCCATTCACGCAAAACAACCAAGCAACCGGAACCAATGTAAACCAATCAATACAAACTAATTAAAACCAACCCAAACTAAACAAAATCAACTCACGCAAATCAACAAATCCTAGCCAAACAACCCAAACCAACGAACCAAAATCAACCCACCAAAATCAACCAATCCCAGTTAACCAACTCAAAAAAGCTATCCCAAACCAATCAATTCAATCCAAACGCAAGCAACCGAAACTTAACAACCCAAACAAAAGAACCTAAATGAACCAAACCAAGTGAGCCGACCAAAACGAACGAGCCCAAACCAACTATCCTAAAATCCATTGGCAACAAACTTGATATATCTTGTTGTCATCGGCTGGAGGTTGGAAACAGCCTGCTCATATGTTGTCTATATTGGTAGAATATTAAGAACAAAGTTCATATTTATATTCATATTTCTTGAAGCCCAACAGCTTTGAAAGCCAGTTACAGGGTTTCCTTAAGCCTAATTCGAGGTTATAAAAGAAAATAGTGTGTGTCTTCTTTCGAATCTAATGCTATCTTTACATTTTCCAAAACTACTCGCTCTCTTACTTAAATAAACTTATTTTCTAAATCATTAAGTTTACCAACGGAGGAGTAAAACAAATCAAAATTGTTTCCGTAATTTAAACACAGTCACATATTTTGAACCGGTGAATTTTATACATTTCACACTGGTAGTATAAAATGGTCTTTCAATCTAGACTCAAACTTAGGCACTCGAAATTGCACATTCAAAGGCTATCTATACACTTTGAGTAACTACTCGCATGCTCTCTTATTTAATATAAACCTATTTGCTATCTGGTTGAGTTTACCCATGGAAGAATAAAACAAATCAAACTCTTTGCTGTGTTTTAAACAAAAATCATTCATTCTTATACACATCTCTTGAACCGGCGAATTATGAAAATTTCCAGCGGTAGTATAAAATGGTTTTTGCAATCTGGACTCAAACTGAATGACCTTGAAAATTGACTTGTGCCTTAAGGTCAGACTTCCTTAGAAGTTCCTCTTCAGGGCTCAAAAAAGTTTTATTGGAAAAATTTATTTCTTTAATTTTCTGTTTTTAAAATATTATTTTAGTTTTTTAAAAATGGTTAGAAGTTCAACCCTCTGTAACTCAAAAACTGTCCATTTTTGGACTTCATGCTCCTTGACTTTTTCAATCGGTCCATTTCATGTACATTTTGTGCCTAGTCCTTTGTATTGTAAGTTAAATTCATACAAATTTGTAGTCGGGTTCGTTTTCATTTATTAAAAAAAAATCAAATATAACAAAAAAATAAAGTCGTCTGCATATGCTTACTTGCCTTATCACCATTTAAAAATAAAGGTAATAGCTTACGATAATAGTAATTGCGATATTTAAATGTTTAGCGATTGGTATACGGTCTACTCAATGACTCGTAGTTATTTTTACGTATTGAGCAAGGTTGATATATTATTACTCTATTTCAAAAAATGTCTAACAAGAAGGATAATGTTAAAATTATTGAACTACTCAAAATTTAAATATTTCTTGCCATGAGAAAAGGTTTAAAAGTTTTTTAAAAATTGTGAAAATGTTTCTACAAGAAAAAACTGTTATAATAAAATATGTTGCTGTTTTTCTAGGTAAGACATAACATTTTAGGTTATTTCTAATAAAAATATTAATTATTAACTCCATAAATCATGTTTGAAGTTTCTAGTAAATAGTTTTATTTTGCAACAAATTCTTTAATTTTTCACCCAACAATATGATTAATCTATAAAACATTCGAATTTTTAACCAAAAATTTGAATTATCAGCCAAATAAATGATTTCTCAGATAAACTTTTGAAGACAAAACTTGGAGTTATCTGCAAAACAAAATAAATAATTAACAATAGACATCAATTTTGAAACAAATTGTTGAATTTGCAAAAAGAAAATTAATTTTCTAACAAAAAGGACAAATTTTCACCAAATAGTTGACTTTTCAACAATATTCATAAATTTTCTTCCAAATAGTGAAAATTTCATACTAATAAATATAAATTTGTAATACAAATGTGGAATCGTTAAATTATTATTTGAAAATGTTTTGTTTTCAATAGAAAAAATTAATTTTTTACAAAATATTTTAAGTTTTTAACAAATACTTGAATTTTCAACCCAAAAATATGGTTTTACTACAAAAAATTGGAATTTGGGCAAACTAATTTTTAACATAATAGGTAAATTTTTAACCAAAGAGGTGAATTTCTAAATAAAATTATAAATCTTTACTTAAAAAAATTAATGTGGAAGAAAATAGTTCAACCAGTGAGTTACATTATCAAACTAAAAAGATGTTTTTTTTTCAAAAATATAATAGTTAATGCTTCAATAAAAAATATTATTCTCAAATAAAAAATAGTTCAATTTAACCAAAAAATACAAATTCTTATTGAAGTACTCGAATTCTCAACTAAAACAGATTAATTTCCAACAAAGCAATTGTATTTTTAACAAAAATATTTATTTTCTACAAAAAAAGATGAACATTCTACGAAATGTATCAATTTTCAACCAAAAAGATTAATTTTTTTACCAAGAAAGCCGAATTCTTGATAAAAGATCCTGTTTAGCCAAAGATGGAATAGTTCAATTTTCAGTTGAAAAACTTAATTTTTAAGCAAGAAAAAATGCATTAAAAACAAAATAGTTAAATGTTCGACCAAAGAAATATATTTTTTACTAAAAGTATAGATTTTTAACCAAATTTTTAACGAAAATATTAATTTTCGGCCAAAAAAGTCAAATTGTTAACAAAATATATGAATTTTCAATAAAATACTTGAACTTTAAACTAACAGGATTATTTTTCTGAAAAAATTTTTTTTCAATAAAAGATCAATTTTTACACAAAAATGTAACAGATAAATTTTCAATTCAAAAAATAAATTTTTAACCAAGATAAAAACACATTATTAAAAAAATGATTAAATTTGCAACAAAATCAATAAATACTAGAATTGGTAGAATGAATCCTGAACTAAAAAAAAGAACAAATTTATTTAACAAAGTATATCAATTTTCGACCAAATAGTTGAAAATAAGAATTATATAGAAAACAGTTTAAATTTTAACCCAAATTTTAACCAGACTGAAAAATAATTGCTTAGACAAACATCGAAGTTTATTTTTAATACATTTAAAATATCAGGTTAAAAGCCGGAAATATTGCTTTCAAAATAAAGTTTTGGGATAACGCAATATTTTATGTCCGAAAGAAATGATAAAATTGTACGTTTGTACAACTAAATACTTATTATTAATACGAGGTGTGTTCAAAAAGTAAGGTGACTTTTCAATTTTCGTGGGCTACGTACATTCAAGTTTAAATTTTTTTATTTTGTTGTGTTGGTACACTCGTCACGATCATATGTTCACAGTTTTGACTATATAGCTCGTGTTGTTTTTCTGGCAGGGGCGTAAAATGTTAGAGGGGTTTGGTGTGCTCGGCGATTTTCATCTTCGAAAAAAATGGAGCAAAGAGTTTGCATTAAATTTTGTGTGAAAAATGGAATCCAGTGCTCTAAAACTCTTGAAATGTTGACAGTTGCATACGGTGAGTCTACACTGAGTAAGAAAAATGTGTATAAGTAGTACAAACTGTTCCAAAAGGCCGAGAGGATGTCGAAGACGAACCTCGCCCTGGACGTCCCAGCACCTCAACAACAGATGAAAACGTTCAAGCAGTGGAAGAAATCATGTTGAAAAATAGCCGAATTATTATCAGAGAAATTTCTGAAGATGTTGGCATATCGGTTGGCGCATGCCATGCTATTTTTTCGGACGTTTTGGGCATGAGACGTGTGTCAGCGAAATTTGTTCCAAAACTGCTAAATTTTGATCAAAAGATCCATCGCATGACCATCTCTCAGGAGATGTTGAATGAAGTCAATAATGATCCTGATTTTCTCAAAAGGGTTATAACTGGGGATGAATCGTGAAGGTTTTGCTCACTGTCTTCTTTGATTACCGTGGCGTAGTGCATCAGGAATTCTTACCACAAGGTCGTACTGTCAATAAGGAGTATTACCTTCAGGTTATGCGCCGTTTGCGAGAGGCGATACGCAAAAAACGTCCGGAACTTTGGAAAAACTATTCGTGTCTTTTGCATCACGATAATGCACCTGCTCATTCATCGTTGCTTGTGAAAGATTGTCTGACCAAAACCAGCACCACAGTCATGCCTCAGCCTCCATATTCACCGAATTTGGCCGCCAGGGACTTTTTTCTTTTCCCAAAACTGAAGAGACCCATGTAAGGACATCGATTTTCAACGACTGAGTAGATTAAAGTTGCATCGCTGAAAGAACTGAAGGCTATACCACAAAATGATTATCAGAAGTGCTTCGATGATTGTAAAAAGCATTGGCACAAGTGTATTATGTCTAAAGGGGATTACTTAGAAGGGTACAATAGAAATATTGAGGAATAAATGAATATTTTTTGAGAAATCCATAAAGTCAACCTATTTTTTGATCACACCTCGTACTTCATTTGATTTTGTAAGTTTATAAAATCTTAGTAAGATTTTTGTGAGATTGAAGAAAATCCCAAGGTATCTTATTCAACAGTAAATAAATGTTTAATTATAAAAACGTTTAACGGAATCGATTTTTTTCAGCATCCATTACACTTGTCGGATGTGGTTGCACAATTTCGTGGACTTCGCCAGCTTTGCCCTATCTAACGAGCAAAAACTCAAAGTTTCCAGTAACAGCAAATCAAGGGGCCTGGATAGCATCTCTTATAAATGCAGGATCGATTCTTGGATACATTTTAAATTCCTTAATAATAGATAAACTAGGCACAAAAAAGACGCTACTTCTTTTATCAATCCCTCAAATTACGGCCGGCGTTTTAATTGTCATAGCCGAAAATTGGATTATCCTCTGTGTCTCAAGAATCATTTTGGGAATTGGATATGGTGCCGGTATGTGCGCAGCAACCTCTTATTTAGCAGACGTTGGCGATAAAAATACAAGAGGAATATTTCTTGTTATTGTTAAACTTTCCCTTAATATTGGAGTTTTTATCGTGATGCTACTTGGAGCTTGTGTGACATATAACCAAATGAACCTCATTCTCCTTCTTTTGCCGCTAATTTTCATTTTTATATTTCCCTTCATGCCAGACTCTACCAATTTAAAAAAAGGAGGAGAAAGTTCATTATTTTCTGCCAAAAAAGAAAAGGAACGAAAAGAAGAAGAAACTTTACTGAAGAATGAAGAAAATCAAGAAACTCTAGGAATGAAGATAGTTGAAGAACCTATCACAAATATAGGAATCAGATTAAGAAATTTATTTACTCGCAAAAATAATCAAAGAGCTTTTATAATCATAAGCCTCATTTTTATAACTGAAGCACTTTCTGGTCATGCAGCTGTCATGGCCTTCACTGAAGAAATTTTGGATTGCAGTGAATATTCTTTGTCAGCCGAATATGCATCTTTGGTCGTCGCAGCTATGAAAATAATAGCTTCATTATTATCTACTCAAATTATTGAAAGAATCGATAGAAAGATCTTATTTCTTTCTTCTGGAATACTTGCTATCATATCGCAAGCAATTGTGGGGATCTTTTTTTGGGTGAAATTTCATATAAAAATGGATGTGTCTTCAATGAATTGGATTCCTCTTTTTGCAATAACAGTTTACGAAATGGTGGGGAATACCGGCATTGGTAGTATGGGATTGGTTTATTCAGGGGAATTATTTTCACCTGATGTAAAGGGGATTGGAATTACTTTGACAAATATTTCCTTTGAACTTGCAGCGTTTTTTGTGAAATTGCAATTTCGAGCTGTCGTTAGTAATTATGGAATTGCTTCTGCATTTTTTTCTTTCGCTATCTCCTGCGCGGTTGGGACAGTAACTGTTTTTTATTTGGCACCTGAAACGAAAAACAAGAGTTTGAAGGAAATTCAGAAAATTATGGTTTCGGAAAGCACGGTGTGCTTGAAGGCTGAAAAAGTTTGACTAAAATGGATATGAAATCTGCTAACGCAGAAAGTTTCTGTATTGTTTGGACATTAAAAATCAGTTGAATTTGAAATCCTAGCTGCTCCCTTTCACGAGTTACGCGCATTCTTACATTTTTACGTAATAGCCTGTACTAGAAATTTTGCATAGACGTGTATCATATTTTAATCATATATTATAGATTCAATCGGTCTTTCAATACAACGCTTCTACACTCGCAAAAAGTATTTTTGAGTAAGCATAACGGTTCAACATTGTTCGAATAAATAATTTCGCTATCTTCAATTTATTATTTTATTAAATGGAATAAATGCCGAATATTTTATACAAAAGTAATGGTAATTAAAAATTAAAATTTTAGTACCTGTAAAATATGTGTCAATATATCAATGTATTTTAATGAAATTTACTACCGCTAGGTGGCGCATGTAAAAAAAATCAAACCCGTATTAGAAATAGGAGACCTTAAGATATAGATAGATGTATGTAATGAGCATAATAGAACTTTGAAAACGAGAAAGTTCACGAAGGAGCCAAGGAAGGAAGATAAAAGAATTTACTATTGAGCCAAGGATTATTTCTATAAAAAATTTTTTATTTTATAATAATTACTGTTATAATTATTTTCTCTTTAACATGAGTCACGGTAATAAATGTTCTGATGATGAGAACAGAAAGAAGATATGCGCTCCATGTGGTAGAAAAATTGTTTTTGGCAAAGTAAAGCCAGAAAATTTTCTGATAAATAATAAAATAGCAAATCTCATAAATAAATATTCGTCGACTGATTTTGATTTGAGCAATGAGAAATATCCTTTGAGCATTTGTAGGTCATGCTATTTAACACTTCTTGATTTTGAAAAAGAAATTTACAATAGGCAAATACAAATCATGCCTGATTATAAAAACATAGTATTGGCAAAAGAGACACGATCGACAAAAGACACTTGTAACTGTTATATATGTTCTACTGCTACTTGTTTTTGGCACGTAAATGTTAAAAAAGGCAAAGGAAATTTTAGGGAATTACGGACTAATATAGATGTTTCAGGTCAATGCAAAAATTTTGTGAAAAAAGTAGATGAAGTTTCAGTTCTATCAGAAAACAATAAAAAGAGTCATGATGTTATTAAGGTTTGCAGTAAATGTTTTCAAAATGTTGGAAAAGGTATAAATCATCAATGTAAGAATGTATCAAGTTACCATCACGTATCATATGCATCACAACTGTTAAAAGCAGTGATAGAATTTTTCGTCCGCGCAAGTTGCGTAGAACACAATGATTGGTTGTGAAAACCTAAGAATGCGCATAACTTGCGAAAGGGAGCAGCTAGGATTTTAAATTCAACTGATTTTTAATGTCTAAACAATATAGAAACTTTCTGCGTTAGCAGATTTTATATCCATTTTAGTCAAACTTTTTCAGCCTTCAAGCACACCGTGAAAGAAAGTGAGAAAAAAGGAAAAGGAAAAAGTTTAATCTTTCAGGCGTCACAAATATTTACGGTAACATGTTATTAAAGATGAGAAAATATTTGGTAGTTGTATGTAAATTTTTTTAAAATATAAGTCTTTAATAATGACTGCAAAAGAAAATAATGAATTTATGTTACAATACTATTCTGAAATATTAAGTGTTGTTTTTTTTATATGAATATAGTATTCATATTTAAACATGCAAATAAAAAAAATAATTCTTTGGTATTTCTTTTTTTAAGCGATTTCCAATTTTATTTCCATGCTTGCGGTCTTTGACCAAGATATCTGTTCCTAGCTGCTGCGCATGCGCAGTTCGATCCAGTTAAATTTTGTTTGCTGTTTCACCTGCGCATTTCGATTTAGAATTACTTTCCGGGACTACCGGAATCATAAGTACACTTCATTATGATTTGACGCCTGAGAGACCGATAAATTATCGAAAATTTCCGGTAATTCAGCAATTTTTCTTTAATTTCGGGAAATTTTTTTTCAGAAACGTTGGACATCTTAAATCTCTGGAAATTTTTGTTATATCACGAATTTCTGGAAATCTTCGGTACTTTTTGATCATTTTAGATTTTTACCATAAATTTCCGAAATTTTAAGAATTGTTTTTCAAATCGAATATTTCCTACTCTTATGAAGTTTACACAACTTTTTACCAGCTCATCTTCGGGTCGCTTCCGGCGCGTCTTCGGCTCTTTTACAGCTCGCCTACGACTTGTCTACGATGCCCCTTCTATTCGCCTCTGAGTCGTACAACAAACTTCACAATCGTGTCGAACTGCCTCCTTTTTGCACTTGTAACAAAACCAGAAAATGAAAAAGATTCAAAGTAATTTAAAATTAATAGAGGTGGGCCAGGATTTAAATCCAGTTTGTGGAACTTTCTGGATTCATGAGGGGTTTGGCAGATCGGAATTACGTTGAATCTCGAATGTAATTATAAGAATAAATGCCTAGTTTTATCCGTCTTAAGCCTTTGCGAAATTTTTTTTTGAGGTTATGTTTGGTAAGATTGTTGTTTTTTAGTTTATGTCTTGAAGAATTCTTTAATTGGAATAAAGGGTTATTCTATGAGAAGAGAAGAGCTTTTTAAATCCTAAATTCGGAATAATAGCCAGTGTCTGCGTTCCTGAATCGATGTTGCGGAAGCTGGTATCCGATGGTGAATTTGTGAATAACAGAGATCTGGAGGAGGAGTTGAAAAGAGTAGAACAGAGAGGGACGCGTAGAAGACAATAAATATGTTTAGGAAGCGTAGAATTAAGATAAGCAAGAAGATAAAGAGTGAGGAGTGGAGGGAGTTTTTTTAAGAATCGTTTCAGAGCTCAGATTCGCGAAAGAGAGATGATGGGAGTGGAAGAACGAGAGAAGCAGAGATGGAGGGGTTGAAAATTAGTAAAATTTAACGAAAGCATTTATTTAACCTATTTTTCATTATTAAATCTTTTTATTACTTATAAATTCGAAAAATATTCAAATTTATATTTATTTATATTTTAATAATTTATTTAAACGTCTTAAAAATGCAACAAAGGAATGTATGCAAATGTGTGAATTTAAATAATTTGAACTCTAGAGAGACAGAGTTGAATAGGTGAGAATTAAAATTTCAAAATTTACGCTCCGCATGAAGGAATTAAAACAACTTATTACACATATTTTGTGATCTTATTAGAAGGAATTAAATAAAATCAAAATATGACCACTTCTGAGGAATAAAAAATATCTCTATGAGGTGCTTTACCGGTACAATTAGAAGGAATTAAATATATTAAAAAGACGTTCTCTTTGGGAGAATAGAAAACTGTGTGGCGGTCGCTATGGAAATAGAAGTGAATAAGTTTAGGATTAGTCTTCACTTTTGCGCTGAAATCTGGAAATATTAATTTTTATCTATTTTGCGCTAATTAATGGGTAATATTTAAAGCAATTGATAATGAAACAAACAAGTTTCTAGGATTGCATTGGTGTCCAAAATCGGACTGTTTTCTATTTTCAGTAAACATGCAACGCATCGAAGTAGCAATGAAACTTATAGTTTAATTTCTTATCGCTATAGCCTTTTTAATTCTTATGGATGTTTAGCTGCTACTACAATAGTAGAAAAAATGCTAATATGCAAGAGCTTTAGTTTAGAGCGTTAGATTGGATTGGACACTTCCACAAGACTTGCAAAAACGCTGGGATAATTACACAGGATCACAAAAAATAAGTGGAGGGTTTCCTGAACCAGACCAAGTGCATTATAAGTTTTTTGGGTTTCTGAGAATTAATCCGAAATCCGTTTTGTCCCATCACGTCAGCGTTTTTTTCTTATCTCAAAAAACAGCTTGAAACTACAAAACCCAACAATATGAATCCTTAAGCCATATAACCCTATACCTTCATAGCTCAATAACCTTGAGATCAAGAACCTATAACCCAATAAACTAGAAACCCAATATGTAGAAACAAAGAAAATTTATAAGAAAATTCCATGTCACAATATAACTCCGAATCAAGTACACTCCATCCTCATAACTCCATACCATCTAATACCTCAAACCTTCACAACACCAAAAGTCCGTGTTCCTACAAGTGAGTCTTTAAAAATCTGTAATCCCAGAAAGCTACAATCAAAAATTATGTTCGAGACTTAAATATTGTTTTGCAGAAAGTTTAAAGAAGATATTTAATTTTATTTCTCATCAACTTTGAGCCTCCGAAACTAAAATTCGAATACTCAATAAGGCCGACCCGGTAATAAGCGTAGAATGGAGAAAAATTAATATTTTCAGATTTCAGCGCAAAAGTGAAGATTATTCTATTATTTTGAATGCGCTTTCGTTAAATTTTACTAAGTCGATTGAGAGGAATAGGATTTGCTCTTTTTCTGTTCCCGTTGGGGGATTTTTAGACGGAGGAAAAATCATGTATTCATAGGAATAAAAATTCTTAATTTTTCTGAATTCAAACCTTGTTACCGGAAATATTTCCTGCATCGTAATAACGTACATTTAGCGATACTTAGGAACAACTACATGGACGCAGCAGATTTTTTGAGGTGCTTGATTTATGTGATTCCCCTCGCCCCTCACGTTTAGTTCAACAAAGTGGTTTCACTAAATATCAATGATTTTTCTGTGAATGGAACAACCGAGCTCGTGCCGAAAATTACATATAAAAGGATTGGCCAAGTAGACACAATTTAACTCCAGGATCTAAAAATATCATAAAACAGAGTCTAATATCAACAGATAAAGTAATCCTTCCACCATTAAATATCACGCTGAGACTTGTGAAACAATTCGTCAAAGCAATAAATACTACGGAGAGCAAAGCTTTTTTGTACATATTTGAAAAGTTTAATTAGAGAACTTTTTTAAGCCAATGAATTCCAAAACAGAATGACTAAGGTGGAGAAAGCAGATTGGCAAATCTTTAGAGACGTCACGGAAAATTTTCTGGGAAATAAAACGGATTCTAATTACGTGACTATAGTGGAAAATATGATACAGAATTTCACAAATATAGGATCCCTAATAAATCTAAAGCTGCACTTTCTTCATTCTCATATTGAGAACTTTACTGAAAATTAAGGCAATTCGAGTGAAGAGCAGTATGGAAGATTCCAGCAGGATTTAAAGGATATTGAAAAGAGATATCAGGTTGTTTGGGATAGCCATATGTTGGCAGACTACTGTTGGTCTCTGACGAGTGAAACTTTAAACCAACACGAAATAAACACACTACGAAGGTAATTTGCAAATAAACTAACGCTTTATCACTCTAAAACTGAAAAAACATGAAATGGCTACTTAAAAAGTTGTAAAACTCTTAAAAATTGTGAGAGCCGAGGGGACTCACGTAAATCAAGCACCCCGAAGGAAACAGAAGCCTGCGACGTCCCTTTCGGGGTAGGCGTGACCCACTCGGTAGGGGAAAGGAGTAGTGTGTGGAAGGGATAGAGAATTTTCAAATTGATCCAGAATTCACGTGTTATTTAAGTAAATAACACGTTCGTTCCTAAACACTGCTCCGACCCAGGCTGCTGATCAATCTCTCTAGCAATCACCCCAAGCGAAAAACCTCACGAAGTCGTTATGTAAGGTTCCCCACTTGGGTCCATTAGTGGGCAAGGTCTTTTGTTTCAGGCGTCATTCACTCTACTGACACTCTTTTTATTAACAATTTCCTCATCTATCTTCCCGTCCCTATTAAATAAGCTACCAAGGTGTACAAACTTATCAACTTGCTCAATTCTCTCATCATTTAATAAAATATTGCATAGTGTTTTCTCACGCTTTCCTTCGAGCACCATAGTTTTTGTTTTATTTGCGTTAATTTTGAAGCCCATGCTCATCATGCTTGCATCTACTTTATTCAACATTCTTTGTAAGTCTTCGATAGACTCTGCCATAACAACCTTATCATCTGTGAACGCTAACCCACGCACCCTTACTGTTTCGAGATCAACACCCTCTTCGTCGAAGAGAGCCATTCTTAAACACTTGTCCATAAATAATATAAATAACCACGAAGAGATAACGCATCCTTGTCTAATTCCTTGAATAATATAGAAACAGTCACTCAATTTCCCATTCACTCTTACACTCGCTTTGCTACTTATATATATATATTGTTTTTATAGCTTGTAGAAGCCATGCATTGACTCCATAATCTTTCAGGACTTCCCAAAGTTTACTTCTACTAGGCAGTCTGATAAGTACCTAAAAATTCTAAGAGATGGAATTAGTATTCACTAATGTGAACCATTCTCGTCGAGCTTGATCCTTTAAATGACGCCTGTCAAAACTTCAGCCATTTATGTTTACGCATTTACAAGTTACAGCACTGAGAAGCGACTAACCTCCGAGTTT
>NC_046661.1:81112570-81115354 GCF_010883055.1 Belonocnema kinseyi | reverse complement strand
TCGAGTACTTTTTGGACAGTATCAAAAAGTTAGAAAATCGTTGGACTCGCTGTATCGACCTAAAAGGAGAGTATGTTGAAAAATAAAACCGACTTTGGCCAACAAAACATCTCCGTGTTTCATTTTTTCAGGGACTTATCAGACTGCCTAGTATCTACCTTGTCAAAAGCTTTTTCTTGGTCAAAAAATGCACAGAAAAATTTTTTTCCTACTCTCAAACTTTTTTCTGTTATTTGCCTTAAGCTAAACATTTGATCCGTGCATGACCTTCCTGGCATAAACCCACTTTGGACTTCCCAAATCTTTGCTTCTGTTATTTTCATTACCCTACGAATAGGTATTTTTAAATATATTTTACTTACGGTGCTTAATAAGCTAATCCCTCTGTAATTATTGCAGTTGCTTTTATCTCCCTTTCTCTTGTATATTGGTACGATAATCACTTTTTTCCAATCGTCTGGGACGCCTCCCATCTCGAAACATAAATTTATGAATTCGCAGAATCTATGTGGTATGCACGCGTCACCGTGTTTAAGCATTTCAGCGTTAATACGCATCGTGTTCAACATCGCAGTTGTGGTGTCCTATAGTTTCATCTCCGAATTGTCTCCTAAAATAGTCTGTGAAAGCCTTTAGTATTCCGTCTGCATCATATACCATTTCCCGCCTACTATTTATCATGTTGAAAAATTCTTTACTTTTGTTTCCTTTCATTTTTTTATAAAGTAGTTTCCTGCTTCCTTCAAAGTCGTTTTGTATTTTCATCTCTTCTTGTGCTCTGATTGTATCTTTACTTACCTTAACTAATTGTTTGAGTATCCTGTTTTCGCATCTATAATCATTTCTACGTCTATTTCTTTCGTCATTGCTAAGACCTACGATGTCCAAAGTTCTCTTGTACGCTTCTCTCGTTGCTTTTTGGGCAGCCTGAATTTCATCATTCCACCACGCATCACCAGACAGTCTTCCTACAACTGCGGTACCACAAGGATATCCCGTAATATTGTCCAGGCGCCCTCTATATCTTTGTTTTTTATACGGTCTTCCCATGTTGCCCTATTTAAATAAAGGTCTTTATGGTAAGGGTCTTTATTATATATTTAAAGAAAAGTTTTATGGGTTTTGTGATTACGAAATGGTGGACGTATGGAGTTATAAAACTAAAACTCTCCAAGATTGAGGTATCAAAGTTGCGGGTAAGTTTTTAAATTTTTTTTTTGCTGCATTTTTGGTTTGTAGTTTATTGGGATTTAAGATTTATGAGTTTTGAGGATATAAATTTTAAGGTTATGAGTTTTATGGTTATAGGTTATCGATCTCAAGGTTATTGAACTATGAATGTATAGGGTTATATGGCTTAAGGGTTGATATTGTTGGGTTCTATAGTTTCAAGTTGTTTTTTGATGTTATAGAAAAACACGCTAACGTGATTGGGCAAAACAGGTTTCGGGTTCGGTTTCAGTGACCCAAAAATCATATAATTCACTTGATCTGGTTTAAGGAACAAATGAATCTTTCAACTGTATATACATATTATTGGTCAGATAGAGTTTCACTAATCCAAATAAGTATTTATGAAGCTAGGTGGAATCATGTTTCTACGGAATTTAACCCTGTGGATTGCATTTCACGCGGTGAAGATATTCTGAAACAAAACTTTTCGATACTAAAGGCCCGTGACTCTATTTTTCACCAAATTAATAATTGTATACCTTGCGATCGTCAAAAGGCGACAATTCCATCTCAGATGATGGGTGAATTAACAGCACCTGGAGTATCCAGATCAAGACTTTTTGAACATAGTTTAGCTACTAGAGCTATTCATCTAGAGTTAGTGAGTGAATTCGATAACGGGACAAATTTCCAAGGGGCAAATAAGGAGCTGAAATGTGCTTTCCGAGTTTTGCGCCGCGATAAAATTCTGAGAAACTTCTTCGTCCAAGAGAATATCGGGTGGTACTCCATACCTTCCTACGGGCCTCATTTTGGAGGTTTATGTGAAGCAGGTGTTAAAAGTGTTAAGCACCACCTTCACAGAATAGTAGGTGACCATACTCTCACAATAGAGGAGATTTCAACACTTCTCTGTCAAATAGAGGCGAGCCTCAATTCCAGACCGATATCAGCTATTTCAGATAATGTAGATAGTTTAGCCTACCATATTTAACTCCTGATCACTTTCTAACTGGGTCTCATTTGCTCTAACTCCGGAACCATCTACTCTAATTTTGACAGAAAATCTATTGTCGCGCTGGGAGTTCGTGCAAAGATTGGGCGAACTTCTTTGGAAAATATGGTCCCTTGAATATTTTCAAGGATTGAAAAATAGGTTTAAATGGCAAAACAAAGAAACATACGTCAGTGAAGGCGATATTGTTGTTATTCGCAATTACAATAATCCTCCCTGTAAATGGAATTTGGGTAGATTGCTATTTGTTGCCATCCCCGTCAGAACAATCTCATGCGATTTGTAACTGTAAGGACAGCCAAAGGTGTTTATAAAAAATCGATTGTGAAATTTTTTTTATTATCGATTAATGAACGATATTGTAAGTTATATTTACTTTAATAAATAATAATTTAATTGTACTGCTTATAACAAATTCGGACTATCCTTTAAAGTTATGGACCACATATAAATATTGAAAAATAAATTTTTACTTCAGATTTATGCAACTGAACTATACATTTCTTGTAATAGAATTATTAAAGGCGTCAAAAATTCATACCCAAAAGTAAATTATACAATATAACTCGAGACCTTATTAATATTTTTTAATTAAT
>NC_046661.1:81107453-81112560 GCF_010883055.1 Belonocnema kinseyi | reverse complement strand
CCCCCCCAAGTGGAATGTTTAAGCTTACTCGAGTTTTAATTAATATTAAAACAAAATAAAAATATTCTTTTAAACGCAAAAATAAAATATTGAAAATAAAAAAAAACTTTTTGGAAAAGCGACATAACAGACGAAGGCAAAATGAATAGACCAAAGCTGCTCAACCAAAAAAGATTCACAAATTTGTGCATAAACTTTCGTTATAAGAATACAGTAGAACTAAAAAAATACATATTAGAAAAACGACGCAAGCTAAAATAACTTCTTATTTAACAAACTTTTCCACTTAAATTGTATCTACAAATTTTCTTAAAATCATTTTACGCTAGGATGCGCACTTTTTGTTTAAAACGTAAAAATAGCATGGAAAATAAATAAATTCAATTTATTGAAAAACGACACATCTTGCAATAAAATTTTTAATAACAATATATTTTTTATTCATTGGTATGAATTTACTTTATAATACAAAGAACTATAGGCAGAAAAAGTTCATGAGATAGATCGATTGAAAAATGCAATGGGTATGAAGTCCAAAAATGGACAGTTTTCGAGTTGCAGAGGGTTAAACTTCAAAAAATTTTTTTAAACTAGGCTAATATCTTAAAAACAGAATATCAGAGAAAGAAATGCTTTCAACAAAAGTTATTGAGCTCTGAAGTGAAAATTCTAAGAAAGTCACTTTTCAAGGTTATTAAGGGGGACTTCTTATTTGTTGTTCATATTCTTTCAATATAGACAAGATATGAGCTGGAAATCAATATGCAGCAAAGAAAGGCAAGATGTTGTCAATATCCAGCGAATAAAGGTATTACATAAGCAAGACTTAGTCAATATCCAGCCTACAAAGTTGATTTGGGTACTTTTTTTTTGTTCATCAGGGTTCGTTCGTTTGGGTTGCTAAGTTTCTGTTGATTTGCTTGGCTTGACTGCTTTAGGTTGTTTGGTGTGGGATTCTGGGTCTTGGTTGGGTTTATTTGGGTTGGTTTGGGTTAGTTCATTTGTTTTAGTTGTGTTTGTTTTGTTGGTTTTGTTTAGCTTGTGTCGGTTGGTTTGGGTTGGTTGGTTAGATTGTATGGATTGGATTGGTTTGATGGTTTGATTCCTTTGGGTTGGTTAGTTTGTTTGATCGTTTGTATTGGTTCTTTTGGTTAGCTTCATTTGGGTTCGTTAGTTCGGGCTTATTCGTTCAGGGTAGTTCGTTCGGGTTGGTTTCTTCGCGTTATTTTCTTGGCAAGAAACTCCTCATATTTCGCCTTCATGATTTGTATATTGATTACATAGAAAAATGCTGGTGCTAAATTTCTTGCAGCTCAGATTTCATTGGTCTCCTAATGAGAATTTGAAACAATTTTCAAGTCTTAAATGTATTCCTCTGAACGTAGGTGCACATCTGGGCATCTAGGGGAAAGTGTTATTTGAAGACTGAATTTTGGCTCAGTGCCGAGATTTGTAGAGTGCTGAACCGCGCTATCAGCCACCTGAACACCTGTCAACGCAACTATTCGCATTGTGATATTGGACTAAGTAATTATTAATACGGAAACTAATTGAAATTATATTTGCCTAATTTTCAACTTTCTTCCATTTAACAGTGTGTACTAGTCACTTAGAATAAAATGATAACTTCTAATGCAGCTTACCAAATGTTAGGTTATTCATGGCCATCGATATTTAAACCAGCCTCCTGTCTCAACCGTGTATGTGTATGTAGTAGTAGTTTTCTAACGATCCGGAGGGGAAATGTCAGTCAACCTAAGCCAACAGATGGCACCACAAAAATTAGGTCTGTCTTTTACATTGAATTGCATTAAGAAAAAGGAAAAATACTTAAAAACTTGATGATGTTTGCAAATAAACAAAAAAGAATATATGAAAAAATAAGAGTAACTATTACTAATTATTTCAAAAAAGAAAGTCACGAAAATATGTAGTTTTGAAGTAAATATTTTTTATATTTAATATAATGTATTTATTTAAATTGAACCAAACATCATATATACATTTATACAGTTCAATAAATTATTTGTTTCTTAATCTTGAAAGCTTTCTTTTCGCTGCATTCAGCCCCTAATAATTGTATTTAAAAATTTTAATTTAAAGGAGATTTTGAATTAAATAGTTAATTATATTATTGCAAATCTCATTTCTAAAATAAACAGACTATAAGCTATTAAAATCTATAAATGACGCACAGTTGGAGGAAATGCACTTTTTTCATTCAAAAATGTCCAAAACTTCAATTTTCTTGCGATTTTGAATTTTTCTGTTGTAAATTAAAGATAATTAAATTCTATAGATCTTGAATCTCCGAAATTTTGTCTCCTCTGTTTTTTTATTAATCATTTTTCCAGTCAAAGTATGAGCAAAGTCTTATTATCGGTGAAAAAAGTTTTTCTTTGCTAAAAGTGCTTCCCATTAATATAGGAATGACATTTAATAACAAAAATAAGTTAAAAGTTTATAATAAGCACTGTGATAAACAATTTTTGTGTCAAAATATTAGAATTTGAGATTTTACAAATTATAATTTCCTTCAATGGCCAGAACGACTTCAGATATTTCTTGAAATAATAAATATTTAATAATATTTGATCAAATATGGCAATTTGAATTTGTGTAGACAAATTAGATAAATAAATTAAAAATGTTTGCCCTTTCGCATAGAAAATTTTTTTGCACTGGAAATGTTTTAAGCTATTGGACGAATGACTGCTAGTCACAAAAATGTTAGAAGAGTTAACAATAACCACTGTTATTAACAATTCTTGTGATAAAATATTTAAACTTAAGGTTTTATCAAATTAAAATGTTCTTTAATGGCCAAGTCGGTGGGTTATTGTCAAAATATTTTGTATTCAGTGAATCTTAGCATGCAGTGCTATGATTCATTTCCAATCTATTACGATTGAAAACCCGAATTTTCCCAAGTGATACTGCCAATATTGGGACGTTTTTAATGTAAATTGTTTATAAACATGTCAGTTGTTATATTCCAATAAATATGATATTTTGTCACGAGAATTATTCATAACAATTGTTATTGTTAACTTCTCACATATTTTTGTGACTAGCAATTATTCGCCCAGCAGCTTAAAATATTTCCAGTCTAACAAAAAAATTTCTATGCGAAAGGACCAAAATTTTGAATTTCTTTATCTAATGTATTTACAAAAATTTAAATTGTTATATTTTATCAAATATTATTAAATATTTATTGTTTCAAGGAATACCTGAAGTCTTCCTGGCACTTGAAGCAAATAATAATTTGAAAAATCTCAAATAATAATATTTTGCCACAAGAATTGTTTATAACAATAGTTATTATAAACTTTTAAATTATTTTTGTTATTAAATGTAATTCCTACATTAATGTGAAGCACATTTAGCACCAAAAAATTTTACCGATAATAAGACTATTTGTTAATTTGTTTATGAAATTTGTTTCCAACAAATAAATGGAATGATAAACAAATTATTTGTATTGTATGAGTCTCTAAACATTAATTTTAGACGATATAAAGTTTTCCTGATTAGTTATCAAAGCGTAAAAAATTGTTATGTAAAAAATTTCAGTTTTTCCATGCTTTCAGTAGTAAAATTATCAATAAACAAATAGAGAAGACAAAAGTTCGGAGCGTCAAGCTGAACGAAAAAAGTGATTTCCTCATACACTCCGTCATGAGTACGGTACGTTTGTTTATAGAGTTTAATAGTTTATAGTCTGTTCATTTTAGAAATGAGGTTTGCAGTAATATAGTTTACTATTTAATTCAAAATCTACTTCAAATAACAAATTTTTAATATAATTATTAGGGATTGAATGCAGCGAGAAAAAAGCTTTCAAGATTAAGCAACAAATAAATGATTGCACTGTATAAATGTATATGTGATATTCGGTTCAATTTAAATAAATATATACATTATATTAAATAATATTAAATCCACTTTCTCATTTATTAGTCTTTTCATTAAATTTTTACCAAATTATTCCCTCAATATACAATATACGTCATATATTTTTTATTAATTCTTCTGATCATGTGTATGTTTTAAATATTTTTGTCATTGAGTTTTCGAATATTATGAATTTTTTCATTAGCTACATTAATAATTTCGACAATAAATATTTTTGTTTAATTTTAACAAATAATAAAATCAATAATATGAGCAAAATAAATCACAAAAATATAAAGTTCGAACTGCTTTCAAAATTTATCTCTAAATTAAATTTTACTCATATTAAAATACATATTTTCATGACTATTTCTTTTTTAAATAATTAGTAATAGTTAGACTTACTTTTTCATATATTTTTTTTTGTTTATTTGCAAACAGCATCAAGTTTTTAATTACTTTTGCTTTTTCTTAGTGCAATTCAATGAAAAAGACCTACTTTTTGTGATGCCATCCGTTGGATTAGTTTAACCGATAATTCCCCTCCGGATCGTAAGAAAGCAGAAAAGTGGGGGCGATGCATGAGGCTGATTTAAACTAAAACCGAGATGTGTAGGAAAGGTCATGACCGTCTACATATACAAATAGGTATTTTCACTTCAACCACCAGCTAACTTCACTTTTTTGAATACAGAAAATCTAGAGGAAATTTCTTCGAACGAACGGTCACGACTTAGTTTTTACATCCTCGCTTTACTGGTTCGAATGTTATGGAGGTTTTGACTAACCTAAGATTTGGATATTATGTCAAGCCAAGTACAATTTTTGCTCCAAGACAATAATAGTCACTGGTAAATGGGAGGACATTAAAAGTTAGGTAATTATTATTACTTACCTGCTTATCAACATCTATTTCACTCAAATAACGCCTAAAAAAATCATCTTGACAGGTGACTGGCAGTTTGTAGACGAAACTTCACGTTGCTCTGGATGAGCAAAAACAGTGTCTAAATGATGCTTTTCCCCTAGATTCTCCGAATGAGCCTGTGTGGCTCAAATTTGTTGCAACTCACTTTGATATCGATTTCGGCGTACAATGGAGGATCGGCGATTATCAGTGTACATCCTGCTCATCTCTTGGCTTAATTGGCTAAATATTGGCAACAGCCTGCTCACACATTGTTTTCAGCCGATATTTAAAAACAAAATT
>NC_046661.1:81106264-81107353 GCF_010883055.1 Belonocnema kinseyi | reverse complement strand
GATTATCAGTGTACATCCTGCTCATCTCTTGGCTTAATTGGCTAAATATTGGCAACAGCCTGCTCACACATTGTTTTCAGCCGATATTTAAAAACAAAATTGTCTAGCATTCAGCATTGCTTGAATCTCCTCAACACTTTTTCCCTTAGTTTCCGGAATAATAAAAAATGCGAAAAGAGTTCCACAACAGGCAAAAATAGCAAAAATGCAAAAAGTCATGTGGATTCCAACTCCGTCAATCATTTGGTAAAACATTAATTTTACTAAAAATGCTAGTATCTCATAAACAATATTTGTAAAAGCCATCCCCGCACCCTTAACATCACTTGAAAAAAATTCACTTTGAAAAACGAAGTAGATACTACTAATTCCAATTGTTAATATTGTTCCATATATTGTTATACTAACCAGAGGCAACCAATTAAAATAGTTGGTATTGACCATAGTGCAAAATTTTAAAAAGAAAAACAGACCCAAAATTCCCTGCAAGGAGGCAGCAATTAATCCCGAAATTAGGATTAAATATCTTCTTTTAATTTTTTCAATTATTTGAGCACTAGCTACTGATCCCACTACTTTGAAAGCTGTTAAAACCAAAGCGGCTTTCTCGGGTTTTAAGGAAAATCCACTATATGTCAAAATTTGCTGAGTGTAGGTTAAAATTACAATATAGCCTGAAAGAATTTCAATAGAACATATCAAAATTATGATAATGAGGGCTTTTATACTACTTCTGGTTGATAGTAATTTTTTCCATATATTGATAAATGATCGAAAAGTAGGTTTTAACTGATTTTTCATACTCCGGATTTGTTTACTTTTTCCTGATTCCAATTCTGTTTGTATATCAGGCTCTAACAACTCTGGAATTTTTATGAGGATCATTTCTTCCCCTATTTCTTCAATTTCATGAGAATCTTCAGTTTGTTTGAAATAGGAAGAATGAGGCATGAAATAAAATGTCAAAATGAACAAAATTGGAAGTGATATAAGAGCTAGATTCATTTCATTGTAAGGAAGATAGGCTCCAATCAACAGAGTAAAAAATACTCCTGAATTAATTCCCAATTTAATTAGCACCAAAAATGA
>NC_046661.1:81099811-81106164 GCF_010883055.1 Belonocnema kinseyi | reverse complement strand
ATAAGAGCTAGATTCATTTCATTGTAAGGAAGATAGGCTCCAATCAACAGAGTAAAAAATACTCCTGAATTAATTCCCAATTTAATTAGCACCAAAAATGATCCTCTCGTATTTTTATCTCCAATTTCTCCCACGTAGACAGAAGCGGCGCATAATCCAGAACCATAACCAATGCCTCCTATGATTCTTCCAATGAAAAGTGTAATGTAATTTCTTCCAAGAATCATGAGAATGCAAGATGTGAGTTGTGGTATCGTAAGTAATAATAAAGTATTTTTTGGATTCAGAAGCCTCATTATTAAAGGGATCAAAAGATATCCAATTACCATGCCAACACTATTTAAGGATGCAATCCAGGCACTTTGATTTATGGTCACAGCAAATTCTGATTTGTAGCTGATCAGGTGAGGAATTGCTGGACTTGTCCAGGATATATTGCAGCCCACTCCTGCTGCTGTTAAGCAAGCTATAAAAAATATATTTGTTATTAGCCTCTCTCGTACTTTGTCGATATAATTTTGGCAATTATAATTTCGGGCATTATGATCAGAAGACCTCTCCAAAAATATGAGATTTTGATGACCGATATACTTTAAGTTTGCGCTAAGCAAATGATTTTTTAACTCACCGGTTACAGCAGCCGTATATTGCAAAAAAGGAGACTTCCTTTTTTTAGGTTTTCTCCTAAAATCTTCCACAATTTCGTGCTCGAGATCCTTCTGTTCGTTATTATTTCCATTCAAGGAGCTGTTCATGATTCCTCTAGATTCCTTTAGAGACTGTTTAAAAAATTTTCGAAATAGATTGTCTTTATATTCATTTGAATGTAAAAATATCGTAACTTTGAAGAAATTGTAAATGTGTTTTAGCAGACTCATCGTCAAAACAGATAATTTACGATAATCAATTCGCGATAAAAAACATGTTTTCTATTCATATCCATTGTCACGTCAAATGAGCATCGTATTTCTTATAATAAATATGTAGATCAAATTTCTATAAATAACAAAAACTGGTCGATGCATCAAATTTAATTTAAATTCTAATGAGTACCAATTTTTATTAATTCTGCTTTTTTTTATCACCAAACAGGAAAAATTCTTAAGCTCCTCGAGACAGAAAAATCTTTATGTAAAAAATCACAATAAAATAGATTTCAAATTTGTATGCTACCTTTCAATAAATTTTAAATCTTCTCCAAACTCCTTTTCTCGGTAATTTGATTAACTCCGTCAAAGTGATTTTAAAATCTTTTGGAATCTTTTAAACTACCGTTAAATCTTTAAAATCTTTTGAAGTTACTCAATACTTGTGAATAAATTCTTTTAAATCCATTGAAATATTATAAAATCCGTTGAAATCCCGTTATATTACATAAAATTTTATGATATTCTACGAAATATTGGAGGCTATATGGAATCCTTTAAGATCATAAGGAATTGATTAAAATGCCTTATTGAGAACATTTTAAATCCCTTAGAATTGCTTAAATCCTCCAAATCTGATAAAATCCCTAAAATATTCTTTGAAATTGTATCTTAAAATCTTATAAATTCTATAAAATTCTTTGGAATCTTCCGAAATTTATTGAAATTTTTTTTTAATTCATAAAATTTTCATAATCCTTTTTAATCCCTTACAATATTTGAAAATTCTTATGGATAAGATTCAAGAAACTATTTGCAATCTCATAAATTTTGCTTTAAACTCTTACTTGAAATCTCTGATAAATTCTCTTCATTTTTCCAGGACCCTCGCCAAATTGACAAATGTCTTCATTGTGCAAGGATGCTAACAACATTGACAAAAAGCTGCATTTTCTAAGAATCATCAACAAATCAAGACAATTTCTTCATGTTGTAAAAATACTTGCAAAATTTATCAAATATCTTCATTCTGAAGGGATATTTAGCAAATTGATAACATTTCTTTATTTTGTAATGATCATTACTACATTGAAAAAGCCTTGTAAATATTGACAAATTTTAAGAACAATGGAGCGAAACTTTTATTACTTTTGTCCCAGAAGTATGCGTTTAACTGTTGCTACGAGATAACAATCTAATAACAAAAGTGTGTTAGGAAAGGCAAACATTTTGCAATGATAAGATTAAGAATCAGGTCGAAAAAAAGTAAACACAAATTCACGTTAATTTCGCCATGATTTAATTCGTGGATAGAAGCTCGTATCGATTTTACTTTTATAAATCAATTTAAGTACAACTAATATGATCTCAAAGGAAAGAAAGCAAATATTGTTGCAATATGCTGCTGGAATTACAGGTTGGTGAAATAGTACATAACGAATAATTGAGCAATTGAATGCAATAATAGCCTACTGGTATCTTCAAATTTCACTTGTTTTGCACATCATTTCATGAAGAAGAAATGCAAAACAAGTGACTTCTGAAAATGCAAGTAGGTTGTTATTGTACCCAATTGTTCAATTTTTTATCGGAAAGTTTTGATTAAAGTTCTCTTAATTGACATATAAAACATATTTACAAGCACATTTTAATAAAGTTCGCTCTCTAATATTTTATAATAATTCAAATTATTCATCTTATAAGCTTCAATCCAGTGGATTTAGTGATTGGATATTTACTAAATCCATTAATAATTGATAGATTTGGTCGAAAAAGGACCTTATTATTGCTCACTATTCCACAAATTATCTCATGGGTCATGATAATTTTAGCAAACGACTTCTTATAATACGCATAGCAAGAATTTTAGGAGGAATAGGATATGGTGCTAAAATATGTTCACTGATTGTTTACTTATATGAAATTGAAAGTAAAAAATATAGAGGAATATTCCTAGTTTTTCTCCCAGTTTTCATGAACACAGGAATGCTCTGCGTTATGATTCTAGGAGCTTACATATCCTACAACTTGATAAACATTGCTCTTTTCATCCTTCCAATAATTTTCTCCGCAACTTTTTTCTTCATGCCGGAGTCTTCAGATTTTCGTGAAAAAACAGAAGATATAAAAATGAAAAGTCTACTTAATGTTCCGGAATTAGAAGATGTAAATAAAAACCGAAAAATCAACCATATGGAGGGATTTTACACGAGTACTTTAAAGTTTAAAGAATCCAGATTATGGAAGTTGGTTGCACTTCGCAACAACCGAAAAGCTTTAATGACAGTCATTTTTTTGTCAGCTTATATCGCATTTTCGGGTGGTTCTACTTTGAATTATTTCACTGAGCAAATTTTATCTTTCAGTGGATTTTTTATAAGTGCTAAAAAAGCAACGATCATTTTAACAAGTACGAAAGTAATTGCTTCATTAATAAGTATTCCATTGGTTGAAAGAGTGAGAAGAAAATTTCTCCTTTCTACTGGCTTTCTTGCATCCATATCTATGGGAATCGTGGGAATATTTTTCTTTTTGGAACAACAAGAGTTCGATATTTCTCTTATCAGGTGGGTTCCACTTGTTGGAATAATAGTCTATGAATTATTTTGACGATATTCTCGTTTTTATCCCTTTTTCGTTTTCATGAGATGGTCGATCTTCTGGAGGTCTATATGATATTTTTTATTTTTTCTGCTTGTGGAGCTACTACAATATTCTTTGTTTATATGATCACACTCGAAACGAAAGGTAAAAGACTGGACGAAATTCAAGTTTTGTTGAAATCGCAAAAAATGTTTTACTTTTAGAATTTGACAATTGCGTTATAGCCGTTTATTATATTTACAATGCCCTATTATGTACATTTTATAATTATGAAATTTTGCATAAAATATTTAAGAATTAATAAAATTTTTATTGTACTCGCTTTCGTCCCGCATTTGCCATGTGCTGCTAACTTCAACCTCATCCAAAATTGTCTACTTTTAACACTTTTCACTGTCACTTACTGCTATAATTAAAAATTTTTATTGTATAGAAAATATCTTATCTTTACTATAATCATTTGCAATTACGGTACAGATGAGACATACTTTAAAGATGAAATTGAAATATAAATGAAAGTTCGAATTCATAAAAAAAGGAATTCTTGCGATTGATTGAAGTGATGAAATGCTATATTACTAATTTCTAATAATTGTAATTTAGAAAAATCCGAAAAAAAACAATATGATTTCCAAACAAAGAAGAAAATTGATGTCGCAGTATGAATTTTTGCAATATAACTATGCAATATAATATAGCGGATTATTTTTCGTTTAATATTTATAATTTTTCTATTTTTTTTGGTTTCGTAATATATCGAATTTTTTTGTAATATAAATAATAATAGTCTGAATAGCATTGGAATTTCTTTATTTTAGATTAGATATAATGAGCCGGCAACAAATAGAACAACTTCCAATTCTTATCAAACGTTTTTTTTATTTTGGATGATATATCCGCAAATTCTAAAAGCGTTAATATACCAATTTTGTCCAAATATTGTAAACATGTTCTAAACTTTAATTATTTTTTATTAACAATAGAAATTTTTCATTGAAAATATCCATTTTCGGTATGAAACGCTATCATACCTAAAACTGTTTTTAAAAAAATTATAATTCTATCTTAATTTTTTTTGTATGCATGTGTAATAATAACATGCATAATATTTTTAATAGTTTACTATATAATTTGAAAGTTTTAATTTAATTTTGCAAGAGTAGTAAAAAGCACAAATACTTATCAGTCCGTATAATGTTGGCATTCTTTAGAAGTTAGGCTCTAAAGCAACTTTTTTTGAGAGTTCAGTTTTAGTTCTTTGATATCCAATAGATGGCCATTGGGGGTGTCGAAGTTTTTAACTGCACATGTACATAAAAGCGCGGGCTTATTTCAAATCAATAAAAATAAGAATAATCGTACAGATAAATATTGACAAACAGTTTTTATTCTTTTTTCAAACACATAAATTAAACAATAGAAATACCTTACTTCATTAAAAAATTGATTATTAACGTAATAATATTTTAAAATATGTGATTTCATGTGTACTAACTTCCTTTCAAAAATGACTAATGGCTATAATCTTAGTTCCTTTATTACATTTTTCCCAGTGCAACATTATTTAATCCGAATTATTCAAAAATATGCAAAATCATGGAGTTTTAAAATACCTTTAAACATTTCAAATTCTTTTTAATTTTCTGCTATCCCATTACATCTTTAAAATCCTTCAAAAAACCTTCAAATTATTGAAATCGGTTGAAGAATCTTAGAGTTTTAAAATACCCTCAAATATTTCAAATTCTTTTAAATCTTTTGATATCCCTTACAATCTTAAAAACTCCTTTCAAATTTCTTGGAATCTTTAAAAATATCAAGACATCTTTGAAATTGTTTACAATCTTTTCAAATCCCTTGAAACATCTTTAAAATTCCTCGTAATCTTTAAAAATACCATACTATCTTTGAAATTCTTAAGAATCCCTTTAATTTACTAAAATCGATTAAAAAATCCTTGAAGTCTTAAGAAACCCTCAAATATTTTAAATCCTTTTAAATCTTTTGATATCCCTTGAAATCTTTAAGAACGTTTGAAAATTCCTCGGAATCTGTCAAAATACCACGAAAATAAAAAACTCCTTTAAAATACCTTTTAATTATTGAAATCGATTGATAAATCCTGGATTCCTCGACATCCTCGAAATAATAAAATGTACCATAAAATCTTTTTAATCTTTCAAAATGCCTTTATTTTGAAATCGATTGAACAATCTTGGAGTTTTAAAATATCCTTAAATATTTCAAATTTTTTTAAAATCTTTGGATATCCCTTGAAACCTCTTCAGCATTCCTCGGAATCTTTCAAAGCATCATAAAATCTTTGAAATCCTTTAAAGTACCTTTAAATCATTGAGATCAATTCAAAAATCTTAGACTTTTAAATAACGTCAAATATTTCAAATCCTTTGAAATCTTTTAATATTTCTTGTAATCTTTAGAATCTCTTTAATACGTTTGGGAATCTTTAAAACTACCAAAAAATCTTTGAAATGCTTTAAAATACTTAAATTTATTGAAATCTATTGAAAAATCCTTAGAGTCATCAAAAACCCTCAAATATTTCAAATTTTTTTTAATCTTTTAAAATCACTTGGAATCTTTTAATTCTTTTTTAAATTCCTCGGAAACTTTAAAAGTGCCAAAAAATCTTTGAATTCTTTCAATTTATTTAAATCTATTGCAGGATCCTTGGATTCTTAAAATACACTTAACTATTTTAAATTCTTTGAAATTTTCTAAAGTCTATTAATAATAGATTTAATGATTTCACGATGATTCATTTTCATGACAAGAGATATTTCGGGTTTCACTCGTGTTTTTTTTAAATAAAAAGACTTGATTATTAAATCAGGTTCGACCAGTCCCCACGGTGGGGCGCTC
>NC_046661.1:81098379-81099711 GCF_010883055.1 Belonocnema kinseyi | reverse complement strand
TTTTCATGACAAGAGATATTTCGGGTTTCACTCGTGTTTTTTTTAAATAAAAAGACTTGATTATTAAATCAGGTTCGACCAGTCCCCACGGTGGGGCGCTCTGGCAAATCACAGGTACGAACTCGAATAGAGAAGAGCCCACGAGCAAGCCTAGGTCCGACGAGTCCAATTGACGAAACGATAAGGGTCCTCGCAACCGAAGAAATTCAGCAAAGTCGTCTGAGGGGAAGTCGGCCTAACCTTCGAAAGGGAGCTCAGAGTCATCCACCCAGAAAACGCAGTGGGATGATTCTGAGGTCGAGTGTTGGAACTTCCGACAAAAGTGTCACTTCCAAATGGGTTGTCCTAAAAGTCGGAGACGCAATTATTGACGCCGTTGTGGCAAAGAGGAAGTTATCATGAAAGAGTGTGAACTTTCCGGCAACTGTTCGGGAAACCGAAAAAGGGAGAAGGCGTAAGGGTCAACCCTTCTTCCTCCAGTCCCGAATTGACCTTTCAGGATGATCGGCGGCTACCGGAAGAGAACAGGCTGGAGTTAGCGGAGCCGGCAGTAGTGGGGATAGCCTCGGATACGAACCCCACTCCCTTAGAATCTCCGTCGACTTCGGCGAACCAGACCCCGGTAACGCGCACGGTAGAAATTGAAGATACCATCGTTCTGAACACGAGAACGAGAATTGGGGAAAACCGAACCCCTGGCAAGAGAATCAGGTGATGCTGGCCCTGCTCAAATCGAATGAGCTTACGACTGCATCACCAAATGAAGGTCCTTCGTTACCGCTACGATTAGAAATTAAGGAGCCTCCTAGGGAGGACAAAGGGCTTACTTTGCGAGTCTTTATGACTGCCCGAATTGGTAATACCCCTAAGGTCCTTGCTCTAATCGATGGCGGTGCATCCCGAACAGTCATGGGAGATATTGGCTTGGTCATCACAGAGAGGTATCAAGCGACCCTGCATACGGCACCAAATCAGGCAGTTATGACTGCAGGCGGTACGGTTAGCCAAGTCCAAGCCACGTGTTATCTCCATATTGAGATCGATCTTTTTCGCGAATGATGAAGATCCCTATTGTTCCAAGCATGGGAGAACAAGTATTCTTGGGTATGGACTTCATCCACACATTCGGAATTGTACACGATGGGAGAAAACGAACTTGGTATATGTCGGACTACCCGGAATTAGTCCACCACTATCCTGAGGAAGGTACCCAGCTGGAAGAAGAGAGGAGGGATGAAAATCCGGCACCATTAGACCAGTGTTGCGGGCTCAGAGAAATTACAGCTGATGAGCGACAAGAACTGGACACGTTATTTGCCAGGATTATTAGGC
>NC_046661.1:81090985-81098279 GCF_010883055.1 Belonocnema kinseyi | reverse complement strand
GGATGAAAATCCGGCACCATTAGACCAGTGTTGCGGGCTCAGAGAAATTACAGCTGATGAGCGACAAGAACTGGACACGTTATTTGCCAGGATTATTAGGCCCCCTCCTGAGGTACTTCCGGCCACCGACCGAATCACCCACAGCATATACGTCGGGGGGCACCCACAGATAAAACAGAGATATTATCGAGTGTCCCAGAAGGTATTGAAAAATATGCAAGATGAGGTGAACCGAATGTTGTACCCCTTGCCCAAGATGGATATGATCCTTGAGCACCTTCGCACTGCGAAGTACATACCGACCCTATATTTGAAGTGAGGGTACCACCAGATACCGATGGACGAAGATAGTAGGGAGTACACAGCGTTTACTGTCCCTGGAATGAGGGTCTTTCAGTTCACAAGGATCCCTTTGGAGTGTCAGGGGCCCTGCGACATTCCAGCGACTGCTAGAATCCTTTATAGGACCGGACATGGAACCTAACGCTTACGCGTACCTCGATGACATAGTCATCGTTAATGAGACGTTTAAGGACAATCAGGAATGGGTGGCTCGAGTCATAGACCGCTTACAAATCGCCGGACGGACGATTAACCCAAGGAAGTGGGAATTCGGGAGACTGACCGTGCGTTATCTCGGGTTCCTCGTTAATCAGAAGGGTTTGCAGGTAGATACAGACAAAATCGAGCCCCTTTTCTTATACCCTGTCCCAAGAACAATTAAGCAACTGAGACGGTTCTTGGACATGGCATCGTGGTACCATCGTTTTATACCCGATTTTGCGTCCGACGCGGAACCACTAAATAACCTACTTAGAACAAATCTCCCATGGGAATGGGGCACGGAACAGGAAAATTCATTCGCTAAGCTAAAAGAACAAATCGCGACGGCACCGATCTTGACTTACCCGGATTTCGAGGTCCCATTCGTGCTCCAAACTGACGCGAGCGATTTTAGTTTGGGAGCAGTCTTGACGCAGATGCAAGATGGCGTTGATAGGGTAATAGCCTTCGCGATTAGGACGATGTCGGACGCAGAAAGAAAGTACTCAGTTACGGAAAAAGAATGCTTAGCCGTGAGCTGGTCGGTTAGGGAATTCCTGCACTATCTCGAGGGTTTCCACTTGACAGTGATCACTGACCACAGTTCGTTGTGATGGTTACACAACCTTCACAATCCAACAGGTAAATTAGCGATGGGCACTTGACCTCCTCGAATACGATTTTGAGGTCGTAGACCGGAAAGGAGCTTTGCACTACGTGCCTGATGCCCTTTCTCGGATGTACGAGGAGGAGGTAGCAATCCCCATAGCTGCCATGGAGCCGGTGCAGGACGAGTGGTATCGTAAGCGACTGCGCTAGGTAGAAGAGACCCCTAGAAAATCGCATGGGTGGAAGGTAGTGGATGGAATGCTCTATCGATACCGTCCGAATCCTTTGATAGATCCGGTTATTGAAGACCTAGAGGCTTGGAAGTTGGTTGTATCAACTGAGAGAAGACAAAAAATCTTCGACGAGGTACACAATGACCCTCAAGCCGCACATCTGGGAATAGACAAGACGTGGCCTAAAACAGCTTTAGCCTTCGAATATCTAGTGGTATTCGAAGACCTTTACACCAAGTGGGTTGAGTTAGCACCCACGAGACGGGCTAACACCAAGACCATTGTCAAGGCTTTTGAGAACAACATTTTGAAACGATGGGGCGCACCGGAATTTCTTGTGTCGGATAACGGAACAGAATATGTTAATCAAGCATTTCACGGATTGACCGAGACATACGGAATCTGACACTTGTTTTCTCCGGTGTATCATCCGTAAGCGGACCCTGTGGAGTGTGTCAATCGAGTCCTCAAGACGATGATCTCAGCGCATGTAGCCCAAAACCATCGACAATGGCAAGTGTATCTCAAAGATTTTCAGTTCGCCTACAATACGGCCGTGCATAGCACCACGGGTGTTAGCCCGGCTTACATGAATTTGAGTAGGAAACCGAAGCCGTACAATAGCCTGCGCCGAAGGGTCGAGGAACCGACTTCTGTCGTAAATTACGACAGAAGGCGGCGACACGTGGTATTTCAAGTAGGAGATTGGGCCATGCGAAAACAGCGGGAGACATCCTCACCCCAAAAGGGGAAACGAGAGGTTGGTGGGGGGGGGGGGGGGGTGAAAAGCAAGGACCATACGTCGTGGTACGCGTTTTAGGACCTTTGGTATACAAATTAAGGACGGACGACGGACAATTGGTAGGAAAATTCCCAGTAAAGTTTCTACTCCCCTACCACGATGAAGGACTGTCTAGGAAGGGGGGAGTAGTGGAACAGTAAGTAGTCAACGTCTTCCGAGTACTTCCCCTAAACCTTTGTATGACTAGCGTACGGTAGATATGAACAGACCGCAGACTTCTGTTTCGTCATTCTCGCAAGATAAGATTAACGGAATTTTTTTCTTTATGCAATTTGGCGGTAATTATCTAATTTAGTGTGCCGATATCTTTCTTTTTATTATAAACTGTACTTGTTTACAAAAATTTGATTCTGAGTTGCCTCCCAAATTGAAAGGAATGTGTGAACATTGGAAATTCCTCCTTTCAGTCAGGAACTTAAGTAGCCCGGATGGTCTAGGTTAAGAAAATGAGTCCCGAAGATAATGAAGGCCATAGATGGCACAGGTCGAGTTTACCCGAGTTCGGGGACTCGCTGGAGTGGTCCCTGGAGTTTTCCGGTTATTCTGCCAGGTTTATATTTTATTAGTGTGAGTAAAATACTCCAAATTATAGGGACCCCTCCTCGATGTAAACAGATTGAACGGGCACGAGACGGGAAGGGTCGACAAAATGGTGAGAGAGCAGTGACAGCGCGGAAAACAAAAACCGGTGGGCCTAGGCTAGGCCCGGGGGAGTTGTAATGAAGTTTTAGATCTAAATTAACAAAGATAGCAAAAAAAAAAAACTTTACGGAATCTCGCCGAAGCCAGAACCAACGAAGACAAATGTCACATTCACGTTTAAAAAATAATAATAACCTCAAGTCTACTCTAAATCAACCTCATATTATTTAGAATAGAATTAGCTAACTATCGTTGTTAATGTTAATAGGAGTAAGAATTCAATTCTCAAAACTTCTCGAGATTAGCCGAAAATAAGTACTAAAGGGAACCCGGTAGAAAGTTAATTAAACTAGAATAGTAAAAATTAGAAAGCCTTGTATGCGAGGGGTCGGCGACGACGTGAGGGGCACTAGTAGAGGGCCTGGACGAAACATCCACGACGACGAGCATCGGAGAAGCCGGAAACATCCCTCGTCCAATTCAGCAACATTTCAAAACATTGGAACTGTCTGCAAGCTACAAACACGGAGCAGACAGCACTGTAATTTTCCACTAGTATCCATAGCTAAAGGGTTGGATATAAGGGGACGGCGCACCAAGTTCGCGCCGTTCCTTCAGGCACAGGTAGCACAAGGCGTTAGTTCGGCGATCGCCGGCGAGTGGCAACACCGGATGGACCATCATAGCCGACACAACGAAAATCCCAACCGGACCGGATGTTTGGTCTGATATGGATGGAAAGGATTGGACTGCGGCAGCCATGTGGCTAAAAAGTAAGTGGACGTTTTCTCGCCCCTTTTAAGTGCTCTTCCCATTCCACCCGGTTCCGTAGCAACCCGTAATCTTGTCGCGAGTGTTTTGAAAAGTGGCGTGAGATCATTGGAGACCCCCGCGTGGCTCTAAATTGGGAGAGGCGTTCGACCCAGAGACCAGTTTTGATAAATTGGGCCGAACTAATCTCTCCAAACGACCTGGCAAAAGAATTGCCTTGAAAAGTGAAGGTCGGAGCAAAGGACGCCGGTGTTTCCGGTGAATCCTCCCAGAATAGTGCGCAGGTTCCCTAGAACGGATTGTCTCTCCGCGTGGTTGCAAATAGTTAGGAAGTTGACTGAGGATTCTCAGCCCGACTGCGCGTGACTAAGATAGCCTGCAGATTGTCAGGGGGTTGACTGAGAGTTCTCAGCCTAACCAAGAACAGCAAGAGAGATTTTTTAATTAAAATAATCAAATATTTATACAAAGATTAAGCTTTTGTAATGTTTAAAATTTAAAACAATTATTCTTTAAATTCAAAATTACCACAATTGAAAACATTTCTATATTTCCGGATACAAAATTTTTGTTAAAAGTGCTCATAGTATCTTTTTTTAATTGCAAAAAATGTTTTCAAAAATCGAATGGTTAATTAATAAAACAAAAATACTTCGAGATAAATTAGTGCGGATCTAAATCCTGCAAAATTTGCTTGGGAAATGTTGATAGGCTCCAAGGAAATTGATGGGGAAATTTTTTCCGTTGAGGCGCACGTGTTGTTACAGTAATTTATTTATGTAATTTTTATAGAATTATTTCGATTTTAAATTCAAACAATAATTTAATAAAACTTTAAATATTGAGCGAAAATTCCTTTGATAAAAATACTCTATTATCGAATTTTTAATCAATAAATCAGAATTATTAAGAATAAGTTTGTTAAATTCTACAATTGTAAATTATGGAATATTCAAGTTATGATATTATATAATTATGAAATATTATTATTCAGGAATTTTTAAATTCTGTAATATTATAAACGCTATAGAGATTTTCTAATTCGGGAATTTTATTTTTCAATTTTATTATGCTGGAATAACACAGTGTCAAGAATTTTATTTTTCGGGATTTTTCAGTTGTCCCTAGAAGTACAATAAAAATGGACAATTTCATACAATTCGGAATTATACAGCAAATTCCAAATTTTGAAAATTTACTATAATTTTAATTTCGACTCCTGGATCTTGTCGATTTTCTTACTGTATTTATTAAAGCAAAATTTATTATAAAACAATTTTTTTAACCACAAGTGCTCATTTATCTTATCTCATCAAATACCAAAACCCGGGTAGAAATTATAACTTGGTTCTTAAGAGGTTCTGTCTAGATTTCCCATTTTCTATCGAGGCCCTAAACTGGCAATATATCGAGGGCGCAAGCGACAGCGTCACGCTCAGCTAGCGAGGTCATCAGTAAGCAACCCAATGAGGGCCTATTAATAGGGTTTTTATAGAATATAGATAGTCCCTCACACACTAAAAAAAAATACTTCCGAACCAATGAAATATTGTTTTGAAGCATCAGACGGTGTTTTCGCGCTCGGTCAAATTCATATGCTATTATTCAAAAGCATATGCTATTGTTTCTTATTTTGTTGATTCAAATAAAATATTATTAAATTAGTAAAAAATTGATCTTGCTCTAAATTATGAAGTGGGATGCTATTGTTGCAGTAGTATAAAAGTTCGACCAGCACATTGCCATAATCTATTACCAGAAATTTTTGATTCAAAGAAGGAAAATAATAATCCAATTGTAGAGTACGTTTTCTTTGCAAAAGTTTAATCTAATGATTTGCACCTTTCTGTAGCCTCTGACAAACACTCCTCTGTTTTCCCGTATTTTTATTGACATTTGATTATTATCTTATACACCGCACGTTATTTTAAAACTAAACTTATTTTTAAATTTGCCTAGAGAAGACTTATTACTAATAACTAAAGAGAAACGCAGTTTATTAAAATATCCGCAAGCGCCGAGAATCGAACTCCCCATAGCTACGATGCCACACTGAGTGCGGTATCATAAATGCTCGACGGCATTCATCCGACAGTTTAGAAATTAGGAAAAAAGGTTTTTGAAGCTTGATTTGTTATACATGATTTTTAAACGTACTTACGTGATTTCAAATTAAATCGATCTTTAAGAAAAATTCTTTTCAAATTTTTAAGGCACCAAATGTTTTTAATTTTTTCAGAACCCGGGAACTTAAACATTAAAGATTCATTGTATATAACACTGGAGAACTTTCAATATTTCGGAGTCAATTTTCATTTTGTCAAGCTTAATATATGATTCCAATTAGAAATTTCTTAGTTTTATCATAAAAGAAACTTTAAATATATGCTGCTTAACTTTAAACAATAACTGTAAAAAAATTATTTTCAAGTCTTCAATTGAACAAATTGAACTTTCACGTTAAAATTTATGTTTTCAAAATGCTGGGTTATGGTTTAAATTTTAAGAATTTTTGTTACAAGTTATAGGTTATTTCGAAAATAATAAATTCTTGGATTCGATATTGATAAAACGCGAAAAAGTCCAATGTTAAGTTAAAAGTGTAAAATTCCCGTTTTCTATGCTTATTGCAAGACAGCGAGTCATTTTCGGCATTTAGGTTGAGGTGTACAATTATATTTGGTTGAAACAAGGTGACCGTTTTAATCGCAGAAAAAAATTCCGGTTCTTTTCCTGGTACGCAAACATTTTTTACGGTCAATGAAATTAAGAAATTCGAACTCTAAAGCTACAAATTTTTCCATTCGAAATAATAAAAACTAAGCTGCAAATCGTGTTAAGCGATTCTAAGCCAGAAGTATTAAAAAATAAACGATTACATTTTTGTTGCAAATCAGACACTTCTTAAATTAAAAGTTAAATTATTTCAATTTAAAAGAGTTTATAAATCCTGAAAAATCTTGTCCTTAATCTTACACGATATAAATATTTCCTTAAAATATTCCAGGTTCGTTTTTGATAATTTTTTAAACCTTTTATATTTTAAACTTACTCTAATTTTTTCTAGGAATAATAAATGTTTCAAATTTATCATCCATCAAAGTTTAAGAATTTTACTTTTAAATGACTTTTTTGCGATAGAAAAATGAAAATTAAAACGTTAAAAGTTTAATTTTTTGTTTAGTTTTGAATATTTTATTTCTAGTTAGGAATCTTAATTGAACAGTGAAATATTTCTAAATATTAATCAATTGTTCTTTTTCTTTAGACATTTGTAAATTTGAGACTAAAATAATATTTTCAATTCTAATAAAAGTCTTTCATTATGTATATATATTTATTTTGAAGTTATTTTAAGATGAAAATGGGTTAGAAAATTTTAATCGCGAGTTTCCATTTGTTTAATTGCTGAGACTTTCAAATTGAAACAGTTTAATTTTTAACGTTAAAATTGGAAAATTCTTCAATTTTAAACAAATTCCGAATCGTGTTGTGAAATCAATTATGATTAACTCGTGTATCCTTTATGTCCACTTCAATTAAAAAAAGAATCATAATTCATATTCGCAGTTGATAAACTAAAAACGATTTCTACCAGGTGTATACATATGAAACCGGTATTGCCATTTAGCGGCCAGTAGGCACACTTGTAGGCACTGTCGGAACTTACCATTGGTGCTAATTGGCGTATTGT
>NC_046661.1:81088212-81090885 GCF_010883055.1 Belonocnema kinseyi | reverse complement strand
TGCTCTGCGCCGAAAACGCCAAAAATATGAAACTAGGCATGAAAAAGTGATTTTTCTCGATGACAATGCACCATCACACCGGACAAAACTGACTCGGGAATTAGGTTAAGTCGTACAGCTGACAACCGCTACCCCACCCCGCTTACTCACCAGGCTTGGCTCCATCCGACTACCACTTATTTGTATCGATGGGGCACGCACTCAGCGAACAGCGCTTCACTTCTTACGAAAATGTTGGAAAATGGCTCGATGACTGGTTTCCTTCAAAAAACGAAGACTTTTTTTGGAAAGGTATCCATAAATTGCCTGAGAGGTGGACAAAATGTGTAGCCAGCGAGGGCGCATACTTTGAATAAAATATTTGTTATCATTCTCTTGAAATAAATGTGTTTTTTTTCTTGAAAAAATACCGGTTTCATATGTATACACCTGGTATATAAAATTATAAATTTGAAACGCTTCTAATTTTTAATTTTTTAAGTCTTCAAAACTGCATTCTCAAATTCGAAATGAAAAATGTACGCTTAAATATTAAAACTTAAACGGAAAATTCCTCGGAAGAATGAAAGTTGCGAAAATTGAAAAGCTCAAATTTACCAGAAAATGCGGTTGGGTTTGAAGTTTAGCTTTGAAACCTAAAGAGAAATTGTAATTTGGTGCTTATCCAAATTTAAATTAAAATTTTTTCCAGTTTATAATAATTTTGTAATTGCATTTATATTTTGACACTATCTAAATTAAGTTTTGTCATTTGGACAATCTTTGTTGAATTAACACCGAAATATTGACAAATATATTTTTTATGGATTAAAAAATGAAGAAATAACCAAGGGAAAAATAAAGAAAATAAGCATGCATTAAAGAGATTGCGAGTTTGCTTGTTTATCTTCTTTCATTCCTTATTTTTTTGGTACGTGAAGTTTAACTTGTTATTTACATTATGTATGCATTCTCCTTTTGTGTGCTTATCGAATGTCTCGAAGAAAATGATCAGATTTCCTAAATGTTACGACATTAGTAACATTAATAACGTAGAAAATTGTTAATAGCATTTTAGATTATTAACACTTTTTTCGGTAAACAACTTTAATCTACGAGGGGTGTTTAAAAAGTAAGTTTACCTAGTCTGCCGTTTTGCCCCAGCGCCATCAAGCAAGCTGGGACCGAACATTGTTTTAGTTAGGATATACGGATAAAAGCGGGACCGGTCTTAGCTGCCAAAAAAATTTTTTTCATCAGTACCGGCTCGGAAACCATGGAGCTACCTGTGAAAAACGTGTTCACTTGTGAGTGCGTGCAGTTATTCGCTTTTTAACTACAAAAGGGCTTAATGGCAACGAAATTCACGCTGACAAATATAGATTTCCGGAGGCATTGAGTCCAAAATTCTGTCAATTGTATAGCACCTATCAGCCAAAATGATTTTTTCGACTGCTGCGACTGCGTCATCTGTAATGGCGGTTTTTGGCCTGCCTGCACGCTGAATCATGAACTTCTCCGCGTCCCTCGAGAAAATATGTATGCCACAGACGCACCATTTGCACACTCATGCATTTGTCACTATAAATATGCACTAATTCAGTGTGAATTTCGTTGCCATTAACCCCTTTTGCAGTTAAAAAGCGAATAACTGCGCGTAACTCACAAGTGGACACGTTTTTCACAGGTAACTCCATGGTTTCCGAGCCGGTACTGATGAAACAAAATTTTTTCGGCAGCTAAGACCGGTTCCGCTCTTGTCGGTATATGCTAAACTGAAACTATGTTCGGTACCAGCTCGCTAGATGGCGCTGGGGCAAAACGGCAGACTAGGGAAACTTACTTTTTGAACACTCCTCGTATTTATTTTTTTCGTTGCTTATGTCTTTTGTCCAAAAACTTATTTCTTGTATTTTTAATGTCGATTTTTTACGAATAAAACAAAAACTACTCTTCGTATAAAAAAGTAACTGGTAAAAAACTTTTGGATCTTTTTAAGGTGCACAATTTTTTATTTCTCTTCTTTTTTCGCATCTTGCACAGTTTGATCACTAAATTGAAACTTTGATTTTTCATTATTTATGCTGCTTTCAAAATTTGAATTTTCGATTATTCAAAACAATTTGAAAAGTTGTTATGATAATCTTGTAGACTTTCAAAAAGCAAGTAATATTCTTTTTATCAAAAGAAGTCGATGCGATAAATTGTTCGAATTTACATCTATTACGAATAGCCGTACATGAAATTTTTATATCTTGAAAAAATTGTCTCAGAAATTTTGAAAATTCTGTAACTTTTTGAATTTTCACCCAAAATAGCCAATAAACTTGATCTTTAGTTTCTGACACTTAAAGAGTATATGGGGCATTATTCCTCAACTGCCCCAACTCAAAAAGTCATGTTTTTCGATTGTCTCTAAATTCTGGGAATATGTTCGCCTACCCAACAGTAGTTAATCCACAAACTTATAGATCAGGATTACCAACCCTCCCCAAGTGAGAGGGGGTTGAATTTTCAACCCCAATGCCTGCAGGGGTAGTTTCAAACGCCTGTAACTTCCTTTCTAATTATGCGATTTAAAATTTTTATGATGGTTTTGGAAAGTGCTTTTTACATGCTTTCATCCTATTTTATTATTTATAACAAAAAAAATTGTTTAAACAATTTTTTCAATAAATCAATTGTTTATTTAAC
>NC_046661.1:81080713-81088112 GCF_010883055.1 Belonocnema kinseyi | reverse complement strand
AATTTTGTTTTTAAATATCGGCTGAAAACAATGTGTGAGCAGGCTGTTGCCAATATTTAGCCAATTAAGCCAAGAGATGAGCAGGATGTACACTGATAATCGGCGATCCTCCATTGTACAACGAAATCGGTGTTCAAGTGAGTTGCAACAAATTTGAACCACACAGGTTCATTCGGAGAATCTAGGGGAAAAGCATAATTTAGACACTGCTTTTCCTCATCCAGAGCAACGTGAACTGTCGTCTACAAACTGCCAGTCACCTCAAATGTTATTTGGGTGAAATATATGTTGATAAGTAGGTAAGTAATAATGATAATAATTACCTAACTTTTAATTCACTCCCATTTACTAGTGACTATTAGTGTCTTTGAATAAAAATTGTACTTGGCGTGATATTGGCTGTTCGTTCGAAGAAATTTCCTCTAGATTTTCTCTATTCAAAAAAGTGAAGCTAGCTGGTGGTTAAAGTGAAAATACCTAATTGTATATGTAGACGGTCATGATTTTGTCTACAAATCCCGGTTTCAGTTTAAATATCGACGGCCATGAATAACCTAACATTTGAAGGTTGCATTAGGAACTTTTCATTTTATTCTGAGTGACTAATACACACTGCTAAATGAAAGAAAGTTGAAAATTAGGCAAATATTATTTCAATTAGTTTCCTTATTAATAATTACTTAGCCTAATATCACAATGCGAATAGTTGCGTTGACAGGTGTTCAGGTGGCTGACAGCGCGGTTCAGCACTCCACAACTCTCGGCATTGAGCCAAAATTCAGTGTCCAAATGACACTTTCCCCTAGATGCCTAGATGTGCACCTACGTTCAGAGGAATACATTTAAGACTTGAAAATTTTTCCAAATGCTCATTAGGAGACGAATCAAATTTGAGCTGCAACAAATTTAACAACAGCGTTTCTCTGCGTAATCAATATACAAATCATGAAGGCAAAATTTAAAGAGTTTCTTTCCAAGAAAATAACTTGAAGAAACCAACACGAACGAACTACCCTGAACAAATAAACTCGAACTAATGAACCCAAATGAAGCAAACCAAAAGAACCAATACAAACGATCAAATAAACTAACCAACCCAAAGGAACCTAACCATCAAACCAATCCAATCCATGCAAGCTAACCAACCAACCCAAACCAACCGACACAAACTAAACAAAATCAACAAAAACAACTAAAACAAACCAACTAACCCAAACCAACCCAAATAAACTCACCCTAAACCCAGAAACCCACACCAAACAACCTAAAGCAGTTAACCTAAGCAAATCAACAGAAACTTACCAACCGAAACGAACGAACCCTGATGTACAAAAAAAAGTACCCAAATCAACTTTGTCGGCTGGATACTGACTAAGTCTTGCTCACGTAATGTCTTTATTCGCTGGATATTGACAACATCTTGCCTTTCTTTGCTGCATATTGATTTTCTGCTCATATCTTATCTATATTGACAGAATATGAACAACAAATAAGAAGTTCACCCTGAACAACCTTGAAAAGTGACTTTCTTAGAATTTTCCCTTCAGAGCTCAATAACTTTTGTTGGCAGCATTTCTTTCTCTGATATTCTGTTTTTAAGATATTAGCCTAGTTTAAAAAAAATGGTTTGAAGTTTAACCCTCTGCAACTCGAAAACTGTCCATTTTTGGACTTCATACCCATTGCATTTTTCAATCGATCTATCTCATGTACTTTTTCTGCCTATAGTCCTTTGTATTGTAAAGTAAATTTATACCAATGAATAAAAAATATACTGTTATTGAACATTTTATTGTAAGCTGTGTTGTTTTACAATAATATATTTTTTTAGTTCTAATGTATTGTGGTAGCAAAAGTTGATGAAAAAGTTTGTGGATCTTTTTTGGTTGAACAGCTTTAGTCTATTCATTTTTCCTTCTTCTGTTGTGTCGCTTTTCCAAAAATTTTTTTTTTCATTTTCAATATTTTATTTTTGCGTTTAAAAGAACACCTACTAGTCCTATCTAAAAATGATTAATAACAAATTTTAAGATTCTTTTTGGATAAATAACTTTCGTTAATTGATTTTTTCTCGTACTTGGCATCTAATGTATATTCTTGAATAAAACAAATTGGTCCTTTTTTATATTTTAAAAAACTATACTTCTTATAAATATTTTTTATCACGAGTTCTTAGGGGTAAAAACTATTCCTAAAGTTTTCCTTGAATGCTATTTGAGCGTAACCTCAAAAACATTTTTTACATTTTTTTCAAACCCAACTTACGTTTACACGAAACATGATATCGAGTTGCAAATTTGGTAAATTTAATAAGAAGCACTAAAAAATGTTTCCATGGTCTTAAATTTTAACAATTATAAAAAGTTGTTTATAACCATTTTTTGTTGTTGCTTGTTTCATAACCACATGGACGACATGAAAATAGTGAAAAATAAATGTTTTCTCTTAAGATTTATTCCATGTGTAGATGGAATATGATTTATAACATATGAAAATTAATTACACATTTTTTGCAATAGTAGTATTAAAAGGGTGAAAAAATTCACTTCCAAAAGTGGATTATCCAGTGTAATAAGTCGAAGTCTAATTAATATTCGTTCATTCAATTAATTAAAAATTATTTATTTGTGAGAAACCCTATCCTTTTGTATTTTCTTTTCATAGTTGAGTTATTGTATGATATTATACAAAATTTCGACAGAAATGATAATCTTCTTAAAAACGTTGAAAACATAATGATTTTTTACACAAAACAAATCTTACCCGTGTGGAAATAACCCCTTTTGGCCCTATTACAAGTCGGGTACTAATCGGGGGCTAGTCGGGTTATTAATTTTGACAAAGTATTCAGTCGGGGACTAATCGGGGACTAGTTGGGCTTTTTGCTGTCAAAATTTCAGTCGGGATCTGGTTGGTGGTTGGTCAAGGGCTAGTCGGGCCTTTTTGTTCACTAATTTCCGTGCGGGTAATTTTCAGACTCTGGTCGGGAGCTAGTGGGGCTCTGGTCGGGATACTCTTATGCTTGAGTTTTCGGCGAGGTCTTATCAAATAAGGTAATATCTAAAAAAGCGTAATGATTTTTTTATTCTAAAACACTAAGAATATATTTAACAATAGTTGTACACCGTTTCTTGGAGAAAAGATTTATTAATGTTAAATTCATCTCAAATATACTTAAGAAATAATCATTAAGTTAATAATTTTGTAGGAAAATCAACTTTTTATAAAAATAACGATCAAAACCTTCAAAAAGACTTAATCGTATTTTTTAGAAAATTGCGAGTTTCTAGGAACATTTATAAATATCTTTGTATGAAATTTTAGGAAAATCTATATTGGAAAAGATACATATAGATGTACGTGAAAAGTCTGCCGATAGTCATAAGACTCTAAACTTGTACAGATGCTTATTTTTAAATTGATCTGAAAGGATTGCCATATAGAAATAAAGTCTAATCCTTCTTGTGGTTAAAATTGGAAAAAGAAAAAGAAAAAGTTTTTTATTAATCAGTCCAGAGCAGTATCCGAGTAGTAAGCTATTAAACACGGTACAGTTCAGATTTCGCTACCGCCATCATTTGAGTCTTGCGGTTCTGGACTGGTAGCTTTAAAGAAAATCCGCAAGGGCGCGACGTGCCGTCTCTCGCGCTATCAGACGCATCAAATTGATTGATCAAAACCTTGCGCTCTGTGACAATGTCATAGAACTCAAATCCAGTTTCCTGCTCAAAAGGAACTAGCTCCAGGATGGAAGTAGATGACAACTGGTCACTTAAAACATCGAAAACTAAGAAGCGAAGACTCGCCAAATCGTCCGTTAACGGCTCGGTCAGCATTAGCAGTGGCCAATCCTCGGCCAACTCAATCAGAGGAAGCAATAGGACGTCGTAAACGTCAGTCATAAGCGCGGCACTATCTAATCCCAAAAGCAGTCATTGACACGCAAAATGGAAAGAATAAAAAAGCAACCACAAGACCGGAAAAAATACCCCCAATAAATATTATTCTGGACGAGGTTAATCACACCTATACCGTCCTGCATAAACTTTTAAAAGATTCATGTCAATTTAAACCAGTAGTTTACAACATTGGCGTACCCAGAGGATTTAGTACACTCCGAACTCCAAGAGGAAGGGTTCACTATTGCGTCAGTTGGTCACATTTGAAACCGACAAACTAAGAAAGCCTTACCAATGCTTCTGGTAACGGTCTCGAATACCCCTAAAGCAAAAGAACTTCTTAACCTGCAATCTATTGCATATATTAAAATAAAAGTCAAGCCCTATGTTAAGCCCAAGGAAACTTCCCAGTGCTTCAAATGCCAAAGATTTCCTCATGTCTCTGACGTGTGTCACGCCACTTCACGCTGTGTAAAGTGCGGTGGCGCGCACCAGAGCTTCGTATGCAAAAATGTTTAAAGTCCCACATCACCTGCCCCCTGCGCTAACTGTGCTGGGAACCACCCCGCTAACTACAGAGGTTGCTCTGCTTTTAAAAAAGCCTCCAGAAAACTTGCAACGAATAATTCCAAAACAAATAAAGAAAAAGCTCCTAATACAGCAGCGGCACAGACAGCACCAAAAGAAATCCCTACTCGCGAACACACCCCACCAGTCACTGTCCAATCACAGGAAAAACAAAATCCCACAGCGCTGCCGTCGCATCTACTTCAGAAGTTCATGCGACCAAACCTCAAACTGTGCAACCATCTAAAACAAGGGGAAATAGTAGCACACGCGCTAAGCCACTTATCTCCAAAAAAATTCTAGGCCCACAAATTCAAACTACCCCAAATATTGTTCCCACAAAAAATACTCCCTCTCAGGATGTCAAATTAAATCTTGTAAATTTATTAAAAAGAGCAACAACTTTAACCACTGATATTATGAGAGGAAGACGCGCCGGAAGCGACCCGAAGATGAGTCGGTAAACAGTGCTGTAAACTTCATAAAAGCAGCAAATATTCGGTTTGATAAATAATTTTTTAAAATTTCGGAAATTTATGGTAAAATTCTAAAATTATCAAAAATACCTAAAATTTCCAGAAATTCGTGATATAACCAAAATATCCAGAAATTTAAGATATCCAACGTTTTTGGAAAAAAGTTTCCCGAAATTAATGAAAAATTGCTGAATTACCGGGAAATTTCGATAATTTATCGGTAATTTATCGGACTCTCAGGCGCCAAATCATAATGAAGTGAGCTTATGATACTGGCAGTACCGGAAAGTAATTCTAAATCGAAATGCGCAAGCGCAACAGCAAACAAAATTTAACTGGCTCGAACTGCCCATGCGCAGCAGCTAGGAAAAGTTATCTTGCTCAAAGACCGCAAGCGCAGAGGCTAGAAACAGTCTTTTCATAACTGCTTTTTACCACGGTTCTGGAAGTTGTCACTTTTCGCACGCAATATATACCGGGGGTCTCCTTTTAAGTGAAAACATAATTTTCTGAATTTCCTTCAAACTCTTTTTTCTCGTTTCAGGTGCCAAAAAAAAACAGTTACTGTCCCAACCGTGCAGCAGAAATTGCAATTTCACAAAAAATGCTGCAAGTTCAAAGGAAATATTCGTCAAAGTAATTCCAATGCCATTTACATCAGGTGAAAATAATTCCTCTGAATAAACCAATCCCATACTACCAATGCTGGTATTCCCCACCATTTCGTAAACTGTTAATCCAAAAAGAGGAATCCAGTTCATTGAAGACACATCCATTTTTATATGAAATTTAACCCAAAAAAAGATCCCCACAATTGCTTGCGATATGATAGCAAGTATTCCAGAAGAAAGAAATAAGATCTTTCTATCGATTCTTTCAATAATTTGAGTAGATAATAATGAAGCCATTGTTTCCATAGCTGCAACGACCAAAGTTACATATTCGGCTGACAAAGAATATTCACTGTAATTCAAATTATTTTATTATAATTATTTTATTTTATTATAATTATTATTTAAACAAGATTTGAATTTCAAACCAATAAAGAGGAAATTTCCACCAAAAAGATTAGTTTTTTACAAAAACAAAGACGAATCTCCAACCAAAAAATAATATTTTTCAATAAAAAATATAAATTTTCAATTGAAACAGCAAAGTTACATTTTCAGTTAAAAAATAATAATCTTCAACCAACAAAAATAAGTTTTAAGAAAATATTTCAAATTTCAACCAATAAAGAGGCAATTTCAACCAAAAACAGCGCCGAATTAACATTTTTCGGGGTCTGAGGCTAAACCTCGAATAAGGGCAGAGAAAATCCCAATTTTGTTTTAAACTTTATTAATTTTCTGGGGTCAGGGGCTCCTCGGCCCCCTAGGGCCTGGGGCACTAGCGCCACCTTGCCCCATGGTGAATTCGGCGCTGACCAAAAATATTAGTTTTCTACAAAAACAAAGACGAATTTTCGATTGAAAAGGCTCAATTTTCAACTAAAAAAGGAAAAGTTACTTTTTAAATTACAAAAATTAATTTTCAACCAACAAAAAATTAGTTTTCAACCAAATTTTTGAATTTTTAATTAATAATTAATATTAATAATATATTAATAATATTTTAGTCTATTCGACTAATAAATTTCTCGCATGTATTTTAAAATGTCTTCATTATTACGTTCCGCTCAATGACAATTGAATGGCAGAGTAATAATAAGTTAATAAATCTATAACAGCTCTGTGGGTCAAATCTGTATTTGGTGTTAGGAATGTATTTGGTGTTAGTTGAAATTTCTCAAATGTGATTTTTTTGGGTCCCAAATTAATTAAAATTTTCAACCAAATACTTTGAAATATAAGTCTAAACAATGGAGAAATTTGAAAATCGAAATCTTGAAAATTCATGAATTTGATTTAAATTTAAATTAATTATATTAGCTATTCATATTTAATTCATTATTTTTTTATAAATAAATTTATAAATAAAAATTATAAAAGTTTTATGTTCCAAAATGGAAAATTCATTAATTTTCATGCTATGCATGTCAAATTACATGAATTAGGAAGATTTAGAAATGAGAATTCTTGACTATTAATCTTCAAAATCATGACAATTTATATGAATTTTTATTTTATTTTGTTATTTTGTTATTTATTTTGTTAAAATTCAAGAATTTTCCGCCGTGAGTCTTCGAAACTGAACTATTAAAAAAAAGTTCCATATTATACATTTAAAATATAAATATTGAAAATTTAATAATTTGAAATTCCAAATCTTCAACATTTCAAATCATGGCAGTACTCACAGTACAGATATTTTATACATTCTCATCAGAAATATTGGCCTTTGATATGGGGCATTATTTTTTTTAAATAGTCTCAAAAGAAAGCTTGACTTTTTTACTATGAAAAATGTCTAATAAGAAAATGGACAAATTGAAATTCATTGAGTTACAGAGCCAGT
>NC_046661.1:81075094-81080613 GCF_010883055.1 Belonocnema kinseyi | reverse complement strand
ATAAGAGCTAGATTCATTTCATTGTAAGGAAGATAGGCTCCAATCAACAGAGTAAAAAATACTCCTGAATTAATTCCCAATTTAATTAGCACCAAAAATGATGCTCTCGTATTTTTATCTCCAATTTCTCCCACGTAGACAGAAGCGGCGCATAATCCAGAACCATAACCGATGCCTCCTATGATTCTTCCAATGACAAGTGTAATGTAATTTCTTCCAAGAATTATGAGAATGCAAGATGTGAGTTGTGGTATCGTGAGTAATAATAATGTATTTTTTGGATTCAGAAGCCTCATTATTAAAGGGATCAAAAGATATCCAATTACCATGCCAACACTATTTAAGGATGCAATCCAGGTACTTTGATTTATAGTCACAGCAAATTCTGATTTGTAGCTGATCAGGTGAGGAATTGCTGGACTTGTCCAGGATATATTGCAGCCTAATCCTGCTGCTGTTAAGCAAGCTATAAAAAATATTTTTTTTATTGGCCTCTCTCGTACTTTGTCGATATAACTTTGGCAATTATAGTTTCGGGCAATATGATCAGAAAACCTCTACAAAAACGTGAGATTTTGATGACCGACATACTTTAAGTTTGCGATAAGAAAATGATTTTTTAACTCACCAGTCACAGCAGCCGTATATTGCAAAAAAGGAGACTTCCTTTTTTCAGGTTTTCTCCTAAAATCTTCCACAATTTCGTGCTCGAGATCCTTATGTTTGTTATTATTCTCATTCAAGGAGCTGTTCATGATTCCTCTAGATTCCTTTAGACACGGTTTAAAAAATTTTCGAAATAGATTGTCTTTATATTCATTTGCATGTAAATATATCGTAACTTTGAAGAAATTGTATATGTATTTTAGCAGACTCATCGTCAAAACAGATAATTTACGATAATCAATTCGCGATATAAAACTTGTTTTCTATTCATATCCATTGTCACGTCAAATGAACATTGTATTTCTTACAAGCGTTACCAAATTGAAAAAGCCTTGTAAATATTGAAAAATTTCAAGAACAATGGAGCGAAACTTTTATTACTTTTGTCCCAGAAGTATGCGTTTAACTGTTGCTTCGAGATAACAATCTACTGACGAAAGAGTGTTAGGAAAGGCAAACATTTTGCAAAGATAAGATTAAAAATCAGGTCGAAAAAAAGTAAACGCAAATTCACGTTAATTTCACCATAATTTGATTCATGGATAGAAGCTCGTATAAATTTTACTTTTATTAGTCAATTTAAGTACAACTCATATGGTCTCGAAGGAAAGAAAGCGAATATTGTTGCAATATGCTGCTGGAATTACAGGTTGGTGTAATAGTACATAAAGAATAATTGAGCAATTGAGTGCAATAATAGCCTACTGGTATTTTCAAATTTCACTTGTTTTGCACATCATTTCATGAAGAACAAATGCAAAACAAGTGACTTCTGAAAATGCAAGCAGGTTGTTATTGTACCCAATTTTTCAATTTTTTTTATCGGAAAGTTTTGATTAAAGTTCTCTTAATTGAAATCTAAATTTACATATTTACAAGCACATTTTAATAAATTTCGCTCTCTAATATTTTATAGTAAATAAAATTATTCATCTTACAAGCTTCAATCGGAGCTGCAGGAAATGGTGCCAACATTTCTTGGATCTCACTAGCTGTATCTTACTTGACAAGCCCAATTTCACACATTCTAACATCAAAAGAACAAAGTGATTGGGTAGCGTCCTTATATCCAGTGGGTTTAGTAATTGGATATTAACTAAATCCATTAAGAACACAGCTACACAAAAAAAAAGTGTGCGGATCTGGTAACAAGACACACGTATTCCTATGTATTTTGGGGCGCTGAATTCAAATTCGGTATTTAAAATCACCCATCACGTCATGGTTGAGCCATAACCTCAAGAAATTACGAAAAATCTTGCACTGAGGTAAATAAATTTCAAAATAATGCCAGTGATGTAAATTTTCACTTCAAAAACATGTCGACAACTGTGAAGGATCAACCCTTGCCTGATATGAACTTATTTAACATAACTTTACCCAACAGAACCCAACCTCACCGAACCTGCATTAACTGAAATTTATTGAACTACACGCAAAGCTCTGGAAGCATATTTTCCCAGTAGCAAATGTGTGCTACATCGAATGGGTCAACTCGAGCCTAACCTAGAAATAAATCTAACCTAACCTAACCTCACGAAACACAATTAAACCGATTGTGTTGTCCCGTTGTGTTTGCGGTACCGTTTCATTCAGCTTCGGCTTAACCTACATCGAGGTTTAACCTATCCTAACCTACTAGGCAGTCTGATAAGTACCTGAAAATTCTAAGAGATGGCATTAGTATTCACTAATGTGAACGATTTTCGTCGAGCTTGATCCTTCAAATGACGCCTGTCAAACTTCAGCCATTTATGTTTACGCATTTACAAGTTACAGCACTGAGAAGCGACTAACCTCCGAGTTTTTTTTAATATGGAAAAATCTGAGTTTCGAGTTTTGATCAAACACTACTATCTTCGCAAGAAAACGATATCCGAGACCAAGGCCAAGCTGGATAAGTATTACTCGGACTCTGCGCCGTCGATTGGAACGATTCATAAGTGGTTTACCTAGTTTCGTTGTGGCCGTACGAGCACAGTTGATGCTGAACGATCTAGGCGCCCAAAAGAGGTCACTATACCAGAAAATGTCGAAAAAATCCATGATATGATGTTGAATGATCCCAAAGTGAAATTGAGAATGGTAGCTAATGCTGTAGGCATATCATTGGAACGTGTGGACAATATCGTGCATTCAGTTTTGGGCATGAAGAAGCTCTGCGCGCGATGGGTGCCGCGTTTGCTCACAGTGGACCAAAAACGAATTCGTGTGACAACTTCCCAGCAGAATTTGGCATTATTTTCGCGTAAGCCGACCGAGTTTTTGCGCCGATTCATAACCATGGATGAAACCTGGATCCACTACTACACTCCTGAGTCGACGCAACAGACAAAATAGTGGGTTCCACCGGGCGAAAGTGCTCCGAAGCGTCCAAAAACGCAACAATGGGTCGGAAAGGTTATGGTCTCCGTATTTTGGAATGCACATGGCATAATATTCGTGGACTATCTTGAAAAAGGTAAAACCATAACCGGAGCATACTATTCATCATTATTGGACCGACTGAAAATCGAAATCGCCGAAAAACGACCGCATTTGAAGAAGAAAAAACCGCTTTATCATCACGACAATGCGCCTGTTCATTCATGCTTAGTTGCACAAGCGAAATTGCATGAAATCGGCTTCGAATTGGTTCCTCAGCCACCGTATTCACCAGACCTGGCCCCCAGCGACTATTACTTGTTCCCTAACCTGAAGAGATGGCTCACCGGTAAGCGTTTTTACTCCAATGAGGAGCTCATAGCTGAAACTGAGGCGTCTTTTGGAGACCTTCCGATCGAGTACTTTTCGGACGGTATCAAAAAGTTAGAAAATCGTTGGGCTTGCTGTATCGACCTAAACGGAGAGTATGTTGAAAAATAAAACCGACTTTGGCCAAAAAAACGTCTCCGTGTTTCGTTTTTCAGGGACTTATCAGACTGCCTAGTAACAAAACCTGACCTAACCTAACCGATTACGCTGGCAACCCTGTTCTTGCGTACTTTCATATTTTGACATTAATAGCAGTAAATGTCTGGAGTTTCTTAACCGCTTGTTGCTAGAATTATTCGCCTGTGTCTGTAACCAGGGCACCACCACGTGGTGACGGTGGGCAACGGATCCACATTGGCTGAGTCCCTGGGTTAACGGCGTTCATGCCGTCATGGCAGACACAGGTAAAAAGTGTATTATGATGCAGGGAAAAACCTCAGTATCGGCGTCTTGTCAGGGTGGGAAAGCGGGCTCTCCGACGTCGTCATCATGCAACCGTAGCTCTTCATCAATGGTTCACTTGGTTGGTGTAGAGTCTCGTGCTACAAGGAAAAAAACCGCGAGCATTTCTCAATCGCATGCCTGCAAGAATAGCTCAGATTCATCCTGTTACATTTGCAGTAAATATGAAGTGAGCTGTTTGCGAAAATCAATCGACGAGGAAGTAAAAAGTCTTTACGAAAAGTATTTTGACCGTAAATTGCAGCAGCAAGAAACGAAATGGGTTCCTCACGGCATTTGCAATTCCTGCAGACTTATGTTGTATCGTCTAAAAAATTTAAACAACGAAAAGTACCGCAAGTACTCTACACCAACCACATGGAAAACCCCCGTTATTGCGAAGGACTGCTACTTTTGCATGAATTCCTTCAAAGGGTTCAATGCCAAAAATAAAAATAACATTTCGTACATTAATGTGTGCACAGTCACAAGATCAATTGAAATCAATAAAAATGCACGCCAAAATGATTTAAGCGCCTTAGAAGATGATAGAATGGAAGTTGAAAGTCAACGTCATAGAGACGGTAATGAAACCAGTGATCGAACAGAAAATAGTTCTGATGATTCCGATGAAAATGACGAAAAAGATGACGAATATGGCGTGCATAAAATGAAATTGAAGGTTCCAATATTAGTGTCGCAACTAGAACTGAATGATTTTATTAGAGGTCTTGGATTACCGAAAGACGGCGCTGAATTTGTCGCTTCATTTCTAAAAAGAAGAAATCTTCTAGAGCCAAAGGCAAAAGTTTCATTCTATTGCGACAGGGACAAAGAATTCAGAAAGTTGTTCGTTAAAGACGAAGAGACGTCTTCAGTGTACTGCACCGACGTTAACGGACTAATGAACCACTTGAAGAAAAATGTGTACAGAGACGAAGAATGGCGACTTTTCATTGATTCGTCAAAACGCAGCATTAAGGCTGTTTTACTGCATAACACCAATACTTACGCTCCTATCCCTATAGCTCACTCAACGGTCATCAAAGAAGAATATAACAATGATATTAGGCCAACAATCGGGTTTCACGAGACAGCCATGCTTTATATGCCTGTGGAATAGCAGAGATCGAGCCAATCATTACAGCAAAAAACATTGGCCTTTAAGAGATTCATTCAAACCTGGTTCTCATAATATCATCAACCAAAGCCTCGTTGATCCAGAAAAAATTTTACTACCAGCCTTCCACATAAAGCTTGGGCTCATGAAGCAATTTGTCAAGGCGTTAGACAAAGATGGACAATGCTATAAGTATATATCCCTTAAATTTCCTAATGTTTCAGACGCTAAATTGAAAGAAGGAGTCTTTGATGGACCACAGATTCGAATATTGACAAGAGATACTAATTTCGTGAGCCACATGACGAAAATTGAAATGGACGCTTGGGAAAGTTTTAAAGCAGTAAGCGCAAATTTCCTCGGTAACAAAAAAAGTCCAGACTACGAGAATATTTTTGCGAAAATGATAAGAAACTACAAAAAGTCAGGCTGCTTAATGAATTTAAAACTTCACTTTCTAGATTTCCATCTGGATAAGTTTCCAGAAAATGTTGGTGATTTCAGCGAAGAACAAGGGGAACGTTTTCATCAAGACATA
>NC_046661.1:81070487-81074994 GCF_010883055.1 Belonocnema kinseyi | reverse complement strand
AGTAGGTCTATAAATCAATTTAATTACGATAAAAAGCAAGATAAAATGTAAACACGAAAGATAGTATAAATATATCCCTTAAGTTTAAGAAAAGCACAGAGATAAAAATTTTGAATAAAACTCTCATTCATTTGCATGTTTAAGTTACAGTTCTACATTTTAAGTGATACAAATATTGTCAGGTTAATTGAAATGGGGTCAATTCTACTTGTAGTTCTAAGTTTCTTCAAATGAGTAATGTGCGTCTAAATTTTTAACCACCTGTAGTACAATGAAATGAATTTTATTGTGTTACAACGGAAACACTTAAGTTAAGTTGTGTTGCGTTAAGCAAAATTTCGTTACGTTCTGTTAAGTTAGATTCATTTGTAGGTTAAGATCGAGTTAACCTATTAAATATAGCACACATTTAAGACTGAGAACCGTACGCTTACATAGCTACACGTGCGGTTGAATTTCATTCGGCTAGGTTAGGTTAGGCCAGGTTTAGTTAGGTTAGGATAGGTTAAACCTCTATGTAGGTTAAGCCAAAGCTGAATGAAACGGTACCGCAAACACAACGGAACAACTCAATGAGTTTAATTGTATTACGTGAAGTTCAGTTAGGTTACGTTAGGTTAGGTCAGGTTTTTTTAGGTTAGAATAGGTTTGACCTCTTTGCAGGTTAAGCCCAAGCTGATTAAAACGGTACCGCAAACACAACGGGACTACAAAATCAGTTTAATTGTGTTTCGTGAGGTTAGGTTAAGTTAGGCTAGGTTAGATTTGTTTCTAGATTAGGCTCGAGTTGACCCATTCGATGTAGCACACATTTGCTACTGGGAAAATATGCTTCCAGAGCTTTACGTGTAGTTCAATAAATTTCTGTTAATTCAGGTTCGGTGAGGTCAGGTTCTGTTGGGTAAAGTTATATTAAATAAGTTCATATCAGGCAAGGGTTGATCCTTCACAGTTGTCGACATGTTTTTGAAGTGAAAATTTGCATCACTGGCATTATTTTGAAATTTGCCTCAGTGCATGATTTTTCGTCATTTTTTGAGGTTATGGCTCAACCATGACGTGATGGGTGATTTTTGATACCGAATTTGAATTCAGTGCCCCAAAATCCATAGGAATACGTGTGTCTTGTTACCAGATCCGCATACTTTTTTTGTGTGGCTGAGTAATTGATAGATTTGGTCGAAAAAGGACCTTATTATTGCTCACTATTCCACAAATTATCTCATGGGTCATGATAATTTTAGCAAGCAACTGTCTTATAATATACATAGCAAGAATTTTAGGAGGAATAGGATATGGTGCTAAAATATTTTCACTGTCTGTTTACTTATTTGAAATTGGAAGTAAAAATATAGAAGAATATTCCTAGTTTTTCTCCCAGTTTTCATAACCACAGGAATGCTCCACGTAATGATCCTAGGAACTTACTTATCCTACAACTTGATGAACATTGCTCTTTTCATCCTTCCAATAATTTTCTTCGCAACTTTTTTCTCCATGCCGGAGTCTTCAGATTTTCGTGAAAAAACTGAAGATATATAAATGAAAAGTATACTGAATCTTCCAATTAAAAGATGTAAATAAAAACGGAAAAATCAACCATATGGAGAGATTTTACACGAGTTTTAAGTTTAAAGAATCCAGATTATGGAAATTGGTTGCACTTCGCAACCATCGAAAAGCTTTAATGACAGTCGTTTTTTTGTCAGCTTATATCGCATTTTCGGGTTGTACTACTTTGAATTATTTCACGGAGCAAATTTTATCTTTCAGCGGATTTCTTATAAGCGCTAAAAAAGCAACGATCATTTTAACAAGTACGAAAGTAGTTGGTTCATTAATAAGTATTCCATTGGTTGAAAGAGTGAGAAGAAAAAATCTCCTTTCTACTGGTTTTCTTGCATCCATATCTATGGGAATCGTGGGAATATTTTTCTTTTTGGAACAGCAAGAGTTCGATATTTCTCTTATCAGGTGGGTTCCACTTGTTGGAATAATAGTCTATGAATTATTTTGACGATATTCTCGTTTTTATCCCTTTTTCATTTTCATGAGATTGCCGATCTTCTGGAGGTCCATATGATATTTTTTATTTTTTCTGCTTGTGGAGCTACTACGATATTGATTGTTTATATGATCACACCCGGAACGAAATGTAAAAGACTGGACGAAATTCAAGTTTTGTTGAAGTCGAAAAAAATGTTTTACTTTTAGAATTTGAAAATTGTGTTATAGCCGTTTATTATATTTACAAGGCCCTATTATGTACATTTTATAATTATGAAATTTTGCATAAAATATTTAAGAATTAATAAAATTGTTATTGTACTCGCTTTCGACCCGCATTCGCCATGTGCTGCTAACTTCAACCTAATCCAAGATTGTCTACTTTTAACACTTTTCTCACTTTCACTTACTGCTATAATTGAAAAATTTTTTTTTGTATAGAAAATATCTTATCTTTACTATAATCCTTTGCAATTACGGTACAGATGAGACATAGTTTAAAGATGAAATTCAAATATAAATGAAAGTTCGAATTCATAAAAAAACGAATTCTTGCGATTGTTTGAAGTGATGAAATGCTATATTACTAATTTCTAATAATTGTAATTTAGAAAAATCCGAACAAAACAATATGATTTCCAAACAAAGAAGAAAATTGATGTGGCAGTATGAATTTTTGCAATATAATTATGCAATATAATATTGCTGATTATTTTTAGTTTAATATTTATAATTTTTCTGTTTTTTTTGTTTTGTAATATATCGGATTTTTTTAAAATATAAATAATAATAGCCTGAATAGCATTGGAATTTCTTTATTTTAGATTAGATATAATGAGCCGGGAACAAATAGAACAACTTCCAATTCTTATTAAACGTTTTTTTTATTTTGGATAATATATCCGCAAATTCTAAAAAGCGTTAATATACCAATTTTGTCAAAATCTTGTAAACATGTTCTAAACTTTAATTATTTTTTATTAACAATATAAATTTTTCATTGAAAATACCCATTTTCGGTATGAAACGCTATCATACATAAAACTGTTTTTAAAAAAATTATAATTCTATATTAATTTTTTTTTGTATACATGTGTAATAATAACATGCATAATATTTTTAATAGTTTACTATATAAATTGAATGTTTTAATTTAATTTTGCAAGAGTAGTAAAAAGCACAAATACTTATCAGTCCGTATAATGTTGGCATTCTTTAGAACTTAGGCTCTAAAGCAACTCTTTTTGAGAGTTCAGATTTAGTTCTTTGATATCCGATAGATGGCCATTGGGAGTGTCGACGTTTTTAACTGTACATGTACATAAAAGCTCGTGCTGATTTCAAATCAACAAAAATAAGAATAATCGTACAGATAAATAGTGACAAATAGTTTTTATTCTTTTTTCAAACAAATAAATTAAATAATAGAAATACCTTACTTCTTTGAAAAATTGATTATTAACGTAATAATATTTTTAAATATGTGATTTCATGTGTACTAACTTCCTTTCAAAAATTACTAATGGCTATAATCTTCAGAAAATCTTCAAATTGTTGAAATTGATTAAAGAACCTTAGAGTTTTAAAATACCCTCAAATATTTCAAATTCTTTTAAATCTTTTGATATCCCTTGAAATCTTTAAAATCGTTTAAAAATGTCTCGTAATCTGTCAAAATACCACAAAAATAATAAAGTCCTTTAAAATACCTTTAAATTATTGAAATCGATTGAAAAATCCTGGATTCCTCGACGTCCTCGAAATAATAAAATGTACCATAAAATCTTTGTAATCCTTCAAAATGCCTTTATTTTGAAATCGATTGAACAATCTTGGAGTTTTAGAATATCCTTCAATATTTCAAAATTTCAAAAATCTTTTGATATCTTTTGAAACCTCTTTAACATTTCTCGGAATCTTTAAAAGCATAATAAAATCTTTGAAATCCTTTAAGCTACCTCTGAATTATTGAGATCAATTCAAAAATCTTAGACTTTTAAAACACCGTCAAATATTTCAAATCCTTCGAAATCTTTTAATATTCCTTGTAATCTTTAGAATCTCTTTAATATGTTTGGGAATCTTTAAAACTGCCAAAAAATCTTTGAAATCCTTTAAAATGCTTCAATTTATTGAAATCTATTGAAAATTCCTTGGAGTCATCAAAAAGCCTGAAATATTTCATATTTTTTAAAATCTTTTAAAATCACTTGGAATCTTTTAAGTCTTTTTAAAATTCCTCGGAAACTTTAAAAGTGCCACAAAATCTTTGAATTCCTTAAATTTATTGAAACCTATTGGAGGATCCTTGGATTCTTAAAATACACTTAACTATTTTAAATTCTTTGAAATTTTCTAAGGTCTATTAATAATAGATTTAATGATTTCACGACGATTTATTTTCATGACAAGAGATATTTCGGGTTTCACTCGTGTTTTTTTTAAATAAAAAGACTTGATTATTAAATCAGGTTCGACCAGTCCCCACGGTGGGGCGCTC
>NC_046661.1:81059715-81070387 GCF_010883055.1 Belonocnema kinseyi | reverse complement strand
GGATGAAAATCCGGCACCATTAGACCAGTGTTGCGGGCTCAGAGAAATTACAGCTGATGAGCGACAAGAACTGGACACGTTATTTGCCAGGATTATTAGGCCACCTCCTGAGGTACTTCCGGCCACCTACCGAATCACCCACAGCATAGACGTCGGGGGGCACCCACCGATAAAACAGAGATATTATCGAGTGTCCCCGAAGGTATTGAAAAATATGCAGGATGAGGTGAACCGAATGTTGTATCCCTTGCCCAAGATGGATATGATCCTTAAGTAACTTCGCGCTTCGAAGAACATACCGGCCCTAGATTTGAAGTGGGGGCACCACCAGATACCGATGGACGAAGATAGTAGGGAGTACACAGCGTTTACAGTCCCTGGAATGAGGATCTTTCAGTTCACAAGGATCCCTTTGGAGTGTCAGGGGCCCTGCGACATTCCAGCGACTGCTAGAATCCTTTATAGGACCGGACATGGAACCTAACGCTTAAGCGTACCTCGATGACATAGTCATCGTTAATGAGACGTTTAAGGACAATCAGGAATGGGTGGCTCGAGTCATAGACCGCTTACAAAGCGCCGGACTGACGATTAACCCAAAGAAGTGTGAATTCGGGAGACTGACCGTGCGTTATCACGGGTTCCTCGTAAATCAGAAGGGTTTGCAGGTAGATCCGGACAAAATCAAGACCTTTTTCTCATACCCAGCCCCAAGAACAATTGAGCAACTGGGACGGTTCTTGGACATGGCATCGTGGTACCATCGTTTTATACCAGATTTTGCGTTCGACGCGGAACCACTAAATAACCTACTTAGAACAAATGTCCCATGGGAATGGGGCACGGAACAGGAAAATACGTTCGCTAAGCTAAAAGAACAAATCGCGACGGCACCGATCTTGACTTACCCGGATTAGCCGTGAGCTGGTCGGTTAGTGAATTCTTGCACTATCTCGAGGGTTTTCACTTCACAGTGATCACTGACCACAGTTCGTTGCGATGGTTACACAACCTTCACAATCCAACAGGTAAATTGGCGGTAGGTAGAAGAGACCCCTAGAAAATCCCATGGGTGGAAGGTAGTGGATGGAATGCTCTATCGATACCGTCCGAATCCGTTGATAGATCCGGTTATCGAAGACCTAGAGGCTTGGAATTTGGTAGTATCAACTGAAAGAAGACAAAAAGTCTTCGACGAGGTACACAATGACCTTCAAGCCGCACATGTGGGAATAGACAAGACGTACCAGAGAGCCTCGATTCAATATTACTGGCCAGGCATGTATCGTGATATCTCGTTATAGGTGCAGGCGTGCGACACTTTTCAGCGAACCAAGGCTGACCAAAGGCCTGCAGCGAGCCTAATGGGCCGTAGGGTAGTCTAACAACCTTGGACGGTAGTGGCCACTGATGTGATGGGCCCGTGGCCTAAAACAGCTTTAGGCTTAAAGTATCTAGTGATATTCGAAGACCTTTACACCAAGTGGGTTGAGTTAGCACCCATGAGACGGGCTAACGCCAAGACCATTATCAAGGCTTTTGAGGAAAACATTTTGAAACGATGGGGCGCACCGTAAGTTCTTGTGTCGGATAACGGAACAGAATATGTTAACCAAGCATTGCAGGGGTTGACCGAGACCTACGGAATCCGACACTTGTTTGCTCCGATGTATCATCCGCAGGCGGACCCTGTGGAGCGTGTCAATCGAGTCCTCAAGACGATGATCTCAGCGTATGTGGTCCAAGACCATCGTCAATGGGAAGTGGATCTCAAAGATTTTCGGTTCGCCTACAATACGGCCGTGCATAGCACCACGGGTGTTAGCCAGGCTTACTTAAATTTGGGTAGGAAACCGGAGCCGTACAATAGCCTGCGCCGAAGGGTCGAGGAACCGACCGAATTGCCTCCACCAGACCATAAGGAATGGAGGCAAAGAATGATTAAATTAAAAGAGCTGCAAGACTTAGTCTCCCTACACCACGAGAATGCGTTCGACCGTCAGAAGGTAAATTACGACAGAAGGCGACGACACGCGGTATTTCAAGTAGGAGATTGGGTCATGCGAAAACAGCGGGTGACATCCTCAGCCCAAAAGGGGGTAACGAGAGGTTTTGGGGGTGAAAAGCAAGGACCATACGTCGTGGTACGCGTTTTCGGACTTTCGGTATAGGAATTAGGGACGGACGACGGACAATTGGTAGGAAAAGTCCCAGTAAAGTATCTAGTCCCCTGCCAAGATGAAGGACTGTCTAGGGAGGGGGGAGCGGTGGAACAATAAGTAGTCAGCGTCTTCCGAGTAATTCCCCTAATCCTTTGTATAACTAGCGGTCCAGGTTAAGAAAATGAGTCTCGAAGATAATTAGAATAGAATTAGCTAACTATCGTTGTGAATGTTAATAGGAGTAAGAATTAAAATGTCAAAACTTCTCGAGATTAGCCGATAATCAGTACTAAAGGGAACCCAGTAGAAAGTTAATTAACCTAGAATAGTAAAAATTAGAAAACCTTGTATGCGAGGGGTCGGCGACGACGGGAGGGGCACTAGTAGAGGGCCTGGACGATACTTCCACGACAACGAGCACCGGAGAAGCCGGAATCATCCCTCGTCCAATTCAGCACCATTTCAAAACATTGGAACTGTCTGACAGCTACAAACACGGAGCAGGCAGCAGGAGAAAGGAGGCTGGCAGCCATGTTATAGATGATGAATCCATAGCCAATAGCAACCCCAGCGGTTCGTAGGCCAGAGACAACCTGCAAGACGAATTCTACCGGGAAACGGCAGAGTCGGATTGAGGACTGCGTACCGGATACAACGAAAATCCCAACCGGACCGGATTTTTGTTCTGATATGGATGAAAAGGATTGGACTGCGGCGGCCATGTGGCTAAAAAGTAAGTGGACGTTTTCTCACTCCTTTTAAGTGCCGTTCCCGTTCGACCCGGTTCCGTAGAAACCCGCAATCTTGTCGCGAGTGTTTTGAAAAGTAGCGGGAGATCATTGGAGACCCCCGCGTGGCTCAAAATTTGGAGAGGCGTTCGACCCAGAGACCAGTTTTGATAAATTGGGCCAAATTAACCTCTCCAAACGACCTGGCAAAATAATTGCCTAGAAAATTGAAGGTCGGAGCAAAGGACGCCGGTGTCTCCGGTGAATCCTCCCAGAATAGTGCGCAGGTTCCCTAGAACGGATTCTCTCTCCGCGTCTCTCCGCGTGGTTGCAAATAGTTAGGAAGTTGACTGAGGATTCTCAGCCCGACTGCGCGTGACTAAGATAGCCTGCAGATTGTCAGGGGGTTGACTGAGAGTTCTCAGCCTACCGAAGAACAGAAGACTAGTCAGCAGGTTGTCAGGTGGTTGACTGGGGGTTCCCAGCCTGACAACAAGTAGCATGAATGGCCTCTAAATTGTCAGAGGATTGGCTGGGCATCCCCAGCCTGACAATCACTATCGACAATAGCTTGTAGATGCTCAGGGGCGAGTCAGGAGAGTCTCTCAGCCACCAATGATTTTAAGTTAATCAAACTATGTTCTTCTCTATTATTAAAATAATCAATAGGTTTTAGTAGCCGTATTGTGACTAGGTTACCCCACCTGACCTACTCCCGGTCAGGCCGTGCTAGCGGTAGGCACACGGGATTTTGGAAAACCTAGTTACAAAATATAAAATAAAGCTAATAAAAATCATTTAATCCCAACAGCTTCTACGAGTGTGAGGTGAAAAGTTTCCGACCTGATAAGGAAAAACGACTTTTTCGCATTTTTTTCAATTTATTTTCCAACATAATCTCCCTCAAGACTATCTCATTACGGAGCTCTAATGCAGTGATGCCATTTTTATAGACCGATTCGTCAAATCCTTCAAAATACTCATTTACAGCATCGATGACTTCCTAGTGGCTCTGAATTTTTTACCTTAGAGCCATTTTTTAAGGTTAGGCAACAGAGAATAGTCGCTAGGGGCGCTAGGGATCGACTGTTAGCAAACGCGGCACCCACCTAGCACAGTGCTTCTCCATGCCCAAATGTTCATGTAAAATATTGTGTACACGCTCACTTGACATCCTTGTAGCCTCAGATATCTCACTTACCTTAAATCTGCGGTCCTTTATCACCATTTTGTAAATTTTAGGATCATTTCGGGAGTTACAACCTCAACGGGGCGTCCTGAACGTGGTTGTTCAGAAGTGCTCGTTCGACCTTTCTTAAATTCAGAAACCCACTGTTTAATCGTCGAGTATGATGGAGAAGAGTCTTTCAGTGTGGAATCAATTTCTCCTATAATTTTAAGTGGTGCTAGATCTTTTAAATATAATTATTTAATGACCGCACGCTAGTGAAATATAATACTATAGAATAAAAGCTAAAAATTAGACCTGCTTGCGCCTTCTCTAGGTCAGGCCGAAAATTTTTCACCCCACCCTCGTACTCGCCACCACGTTTAAGCATTTCAGCGTTAATATAGTTTACCCTGGCAGCTATACCGTTTTTAATGTACTTAATTATATCCCTAATCACTCAAATAGTCTTTGAAAGAGTCTAGTATCCCGTCTGCATCATATAGAATTTCCCTATTTATATTTCTCATGTTGACAAATTCTGTACTTTTATTTCCCTTCATTTTTTTATAAAACAGTTTCTTGCCTCCTTCAAAGTCGTTTTGTATTTTCTTCTCTTCTTCTGCTCTAATTTTATCTTTACTTTCCTCAATTAATCTTTTGAGTATACTTTTTTTGTGTCTGTAATCATTTATACCTAAATTTCTTTCGTCATCGCTAAAACCTGCGATGTTCAAAGTTCTTCTGTACGCTTCTTTCTTTGCTTTTTGGGCAGCCTGAATTTCATCATTCCTCTACACATCACCAGACATTCTTCCTACAACCGTGGTCCACACACATCCAAAGCACATCTAACAATGATATCCCGGAACATAGTCCATGCACCCTCTATACCTTTGTTTCTTATAAGCGCATCCCAGGTTGCCCTGTCTATGCTTTCGATTCTATTATTTGGGAAATCTATTTTTGCTTCCGGTTTCTGTAGGTTCTTAATTTTGATTCGCGTTTGTTTTTATTTTCTTGGTTCTCTTTTTTCTCCATCACCGACCTAACTTTGGCGGACCGAAGGAACCGAATGGAGCCTCTACAAAGTACTCATAAAGACCCCATTGGGTCCCCATTCGGTTTCTTTTTAAAAAACTCGCAAAAAGAGCAAAATCAACTTTTAAATTGTTGAAATTCGGATTCGACGTTAAAATTCAGAGCCTCTCATGACCCTTGTATCTTTCACCAGCTCTCTCAGTCTTTCATCCGCAACAACAAAATCAATTATATGGTGGCTATTTCCTTTGGACAAAGATATTATAAAGGAAGATACGGTACGGGGCATCAGAGTGGGGAATTTTATATATAGGACATCGGATTTTCTGCCCTATTGAGGTGCTACCATCACCTTATTTTGGAAGCTTCTAATGTGTCCCCTAAGGGTTTACATTTTTCTTACACCTTCTCTATTCCTTTACACACCCTCCACACACTTACTTGGTGGTGGAAGGGGGACCTACAGTTTAAGTTGGGTTCCGTACTTAGAGAAAACCTTTTTCTCTAGAGGTATCGGTCCCACGACTCTCCGGAGATGAACAACTCCCTTGCTAGGCTAGTGTTCACCGCATGGGCCACCGAGACTCTTCCAGAGTGCGAGGCGGGAATCGAACCCGCAAGCCGAAGGAGTGAGTCCAAAGCGTACGCTTTAGCCCCCACGACCATCGTCCCACTTTACCATCACCTTATTACGAAATCGAATTCTGGTTTTCTCATTCTTCGTCAAATATGACGGTAAAGCAGTAGAAAGATGTTTTGAGACTAGAAAGGTTGATATGTATCGCTATAGATATGTATAAACACGGAACTACCGAATAAATAATGAATTAAATATCAATAGCGTAATGTCTAGATCCACCAAAAATATATACTATATTTGGAATAAATAATGGAGAAAATTATATGATACGATGGTAAGAAATAAATTGTTTTCATGCTTCTACTAATGACAAATATAATTTTTTAAATTATAATTTTTTGTACTTTGAAGTTTAATTTTCATTACTATACTGAACCGAAATTTGAGTACATTTAATAACATACAGCATTTTTTTAAATTCTGAAACTTAAGATATGTTTTTTGTACATAGTCTTTTTTCTTATAGTACAAAAAAAGTCATCGAAAAGCAATTTTTTAATTAAAAAAAAAAGAAACGTTAAGATAAATTAGGGCTCAACAAATTTTTCTTGAGTAAATATATATTTTTAAATTAAAATAATCAAATATTTATACAAAGGAAAAGCTTTTGTACGGTTTAAAGTTTAAAAAAATTATTCTTTGAATTCAAAATTACCACAATTAAACAAATTTATTTATTTCTGGATATAAAATTTCTGTTAAAAGTGCTCATAGTATCTTTTTTTAATTGCAAAAAATCTGTTCAAAAATTGAATGGTTAATTAACAAAACAAAAAAAACTTCGAGATAAATTAGTGCTGAACTAAATCCTACAAAATTTGCTTGGGAAATGTTATTAGGCTCGAAGAAAATTAATGGGGAAATTTTTTTCCATTGAGGCGCACGTGTTGTTACATTAATTTGTTTATGTAATTGTTATAGAATTATTTCGATCTTAAATTCAAACAATAATTTATTAAAACTTTAAATATTGAGCGAAAATTCCTTTGATAAAAATACTTTATTATCGAATTTTTAATAAATAAATCAGAATTATTAAGAATAAATTTTTTAAATTCTGCAATTGTAAATTATGAAATATTCCAGTTATGATATTATATAATTATGAAATATTATTATTCAGGAATTTTTAAATTCTGTAATATTATAAACGCTTCAGAAATTTTCTATTCGGGAATTTTATTTTTTAATTTTATTATGCTGGAATTACACAGTGTCAAGAATGTTATTTTTCGGGATTATTCAGTTTTCCCTAGAAGTACAAAAAAATGGAGAATTTCATACAATTCGGCATTATACAACAAATTCCAAATTTTGAAAATTTGCTGTAATTATAATTTCGACTCCTGGATCTTGTCGATTTCCTCACTGTATTTATTAAAGCAAAATTTATTATAAAACAATTTTTTTAACCACAAGATCTTATTTATCTCATCTCATCAAATACCAAAACCCGGGTAAAAATTATAACTTGGTCCTTAGGAGGCCCAGTCTAGATTTCCCATTTTCTATCGAGGCCCCAAAGTGGCAATATATCGAGGGCGCAAGCGACAGCGTCACGCTCAGCTAGCGAGGTCATCAGTAGGCAACCCAATCAGGGCCTATTAATAGGGTTTTTATAGAATATAGATAGTCCCTCACACACTAAAAAAAATACTTCCGAACCAATGAAATATTGTTTTGAAGCATCAGACGGTGTTTTCGGGCTCGGTCAAATGCATATGTCATTATTCAAAAGCATATGCTATTGTTTCTTATTTTGTTGATTTAAATAAAATATTATTAAATTATTAAATAATTCATCTTGCTTTAAATTATGAAGTGTGATGCTATGGTTGCAGTAGTGTAAAAGTTTGACCAGCACATTGCCAGAATCTATTACCAAAAATTTTTGATTCAAAGAAGGAAAATATTAATCCAATTGTAGAATACATTTCCTTTGCAAAACTTTAATTTAAATATTTGCACCTCTCTGTAGCCTCTGACAAACACTCCTATGTTTTCTCGTATTTTTATTGACATTTGATTATTAACTTATACACCGTATGTTATTTTAAAACTGAACTTATTTTTAAATTTGCCGAGAGAAGACTTATTACTAATAACTAAAGATAAACGCAGTTTATTAAAATAGCCGCAAGGGTCGAGGATCGAACTCCCCATAGCTACGATGCCACACTGAGTGGAAAATTCTTGAATTTTAACGATCTGCAATTTAAAACTCTTCAATTTAGAAATTTATAATCAGAAACTTCTAAAATTTTGAAATATGTCTAAATAAACAAAATAAAAAATAAATAACAATTAAATTAATAAATCAATTTCAATTAATCAATTTAAATCTAACAAATTTTTAATTAAAATTAATTAAATGACAACATAAATTAAAAATTCATATAAATTGTCAGGATTTTGAAGATTAAAAGTCAAGAATTCTCAATTCTAAATCTTCCTAATTCATGAAATTTGACGTGCATATCATGAAAATTAATGAATTTTCCATTTTAAAACATAAAACTTTTATAATTTTTATTTATAAATTTTTCAATTTAGATTTAAATCTTGAAGTTATAATTACAAATTCATGAATTTTCAAGATATAGATTCCCAAATTTCAAAGGACATATTCCCCAAATCGTTCTCTTAGGCAAATAAATTTACCCATGTTTTTTTATTTCAAAACATATATATTTTAGCCTTTGCTCTAAGGATTCAACGTTTTTTATTTAAAGTAGAGAAGTTCTAACACCAAATACAGGTTTAACCCACAAAGCAGATATAGATTTATTAACTCATTATTACTCTGCCATTCAATTGTCATTGACCGGAGCGTAATAATTAAGACATTTTGAATACATGCGAGAAATTCAATAGTCGAATAGACTAAAATATCTGTAGAAATTGCAAACTATACAAATATAAAAATACACACTCAATAATATTAAAGAACTATGTGTCGATAATGCACTAAAAGTTTTATCTGTTTGAATAAAAATATAATATTGTGCAGTAAATCGATTGTAACTTATAAAAGAGTATAAAAAGATGAGAAATAACAAAGATATCTTTGAAAATAATCAAATAACTTTAGAAATATTACAAAATATATAAAACAGCAATATAAATTATAAATTAAATTTTTTCTCTGGTATCTATTGAAATAACCATGCTTTACAAAGCGTGGATATTTAACGTTTGTTTTGAAATGTAAAAACGCTTTAAGGGCATGTGATACTTACATTTTCCCCGGCTTTTTTCCACAAAAATGAAAATTTTTAAAAACTGAATTTGGAGATGCGATAAAATATCATAACGGATGTCTTCGGACTCTTTTTTGAGGGATATTGACAAAAAAAATTTATTGTGCTAAATAAAAATTTTATGCATATGCATTATTTTGAGGTTACGTCGTTTTTCATATCTGCCTTTCCGGTAATCTGGAAATTATTTATGAAATAAACTTTTTTGATTGCCTGCAAACAAGGTTAGATCCGGGAAATTGGTTACTATGTTTAATTGTAAGTCCAAATTTTTCGGCCAAAAATATTGTGTAGTTTGGAAATAACGCTCGGGTGAATTGTAACACACATAACCTCGAAATACACACGCACGTTGTTAACAATATCAAAAATTTTTTGATAAAAAAAACACAAAAAACGTGTGTGTGGACGTCCGTTAGCATGTTCGCTATCATTTCCCAAAGTCTGAAGACATAATATTTATTATTCTAGAAAAAAAGCCGGGGGAACCTAAAACTGGTAAAGTCGAAAATTTTTTAAGTATGACATGCCCTTAATTGACAATTTACTTTTAATTTAAACGGTTCTTGTCCAAGCTAAGTTACCATCAGTGCGCCTTGAAGGTGTGCCGAGAGTTGCTTACAGCGCTCCAAGTCCCTCTAAGCAAACTATATCGATGGGTGCTATCTACGGGGAGCAATGGGTTAGAGGGGAAGTGACTTTTTTCGCCGGGCGCGCCGTCTATATTTATGGCGGGTAACTAAGCTCGCACCGCATCTACGTTTATACACGGAGAGACTTTTGATATTCGTATTTCTTTTATGGCACATCCATAATTCAAATAAAGTGTACGATTTTAGGGATAATCGAGGTTCGGTTAGAAAAAGTCGAATAGTGACTATGAAAATGCAGACTAATATCTCTGATTGGAATAAATCGTACAAATTTTAGACTCTTACATACAAAAAATACAGTTAATGGGATACATTTTTTTTAATACCATATGATATTTCAGCTGCTTCATATATAGAAGCTAATTGCAGAATATAATAGTGATATTATTTGAATAATTTTAAAACAAAATTTCAGATTGTTCTTTTTGATTGAGACGTGACAAAACGACGCTTGAAGCAAAAAAAAAGAAAGCATAACTACAATGCAGTCGTGATAATTTATGTATTTATAGGTTATCTAATTATATAAATTCCCAGAAAAATACATACAAAATATTAAAAATTTATAAATAATTATTTTCAATCAGTTTCCCAAGAAATTTCTTTTTAAATTAAATGTTTTGTAAATTATAATTTGGTCTTTGGAATTCACTGAAAATAAACTGTTTTTAATATAATACATGTGTTGTATTTTTTTGCCTGAAATCAAAGTTACAAAATTTGTATATATCCTTGTGGATATTTTAATAATTACACAGGCCCACAAAAAAACAAAAGTGTCTGTGCAATTGAGCAGACCTATACATCGAAAACCATGTTTTGATTTTTTTTTTACAAAAATGTCAACCCACCATACGGCGATGAAAAGGCAGAGAATCGCGAAAAGTGAAAATTTGCTTCAAATTTGATTAAAATGACATAAAAATCAAGTTTTACGATTTTAAACCGATTTATAAACATTGAAAATACTTTACTGGGGGTTTTTGAGGTCGCTGATCACGAATTTTAAGTCATTTTTTT
>NC_046661.1:81044655-81059615 GCF_010883055.1 Belonocnema kinseyi | reverse complement strand
TAGAGCTCCAAGGAGATTATGTTGAAAAATAAAAAAAAATTACCCAAAAAAAATTGTTTTTATACTTCATTCTAAGGACTTATTGAACTACCCTCGTATCAACCGACCACTTTCACAGGAATGCCATGCCAGTTATTTACTTTGAAATTTATAATGACAAGTATTTGATGCTCTACTAATTTGACCACTACTTCTATTGAAGGAATGGCCTTTCGCTTATTTTTCGAGCGAATTTTCCGAAAATAAAAATAGTCAGCGAAGACGATCTTGAAAAACGAAGGCGTCAAATTATAGACGAGAAGAAGAATCATCAACCGAATAAGATCCGAGGTTGACACTGCATTCCATTAGCAACTCCAAGTTGCGCAGGTCAAAAAGTGCTTAACTGAAAGCCGAAAATAAATGGAGACGTTTTTAGATGTCACTTTTATGCAAAGGCTCTGGAAGAGAACCCGTGAGGGGAGAACAACAACGTCTCTTCGTGAGTGTCCATTCCGAGCTGATTCATAGAGTGACCGAAGAGAAGGATAATTAGATAGAAGAGTACGTGTGGAAGATAATAAATTGGTTGAGGAAGCGTAAAGTGGGGATAAGAGAGTATAGAGAACAATACTTAGCTGTATACCTTTCACTTTCCTTTCCCTTCTCACTCGCTTCTTCCTTCTTTCTGTCACTTTATAAGCGGTTCATCTCGCTTTATAAGCGCTCATCTATAAAGAGAAAACGATATAAATTTCAGTAAAAAATTCAATAGATATCCGGGATAAACGAGAAACTTTTTAAATTTTCTACTCCGTCTAAATTATTAAAATCTTCTTAAAAGGTTGAGAAATATTAAATTTAGGAGAAAGCCAGCAGTAAGTTTCCAAACCTTTCAAATATTACTGATCCAGGAATATGAACACAGAAAAAACAAAAAGTTAAAAGCGTTTAAGGTGTAAGTGCTGAGGCTAATCTCGGTATGCAAACAACTTTCATGGCGAGATTAACGCTGGAATTTTCACCGGTCAGGCTTCTTACCTTTTTACCTTTGATAGTAAACCATACAATGCCATGTTGCTGTGATGTATAATAGTTTTGTTATTATTAAGTATACTGGTTACCGCCACATGTATTTTTTTTCACCTCCCTGAAGACTGCGTCTGGTTGTCTTAAAAAATTAGCGTTCTTGAACAGGGAATGGACTAGTTGCCCCGAAATTTCGAAACGATTATAACCAAATTTACTTAAAATATATGACTAATTATCCCAAATTTCGGAAGGACGGGAAACTTTGTGTTCTGAAAGTGTCCATGATTCCAAAAGTAGAATTCAACCATTTCAATAAACCATTTATTACTGTTAGGTGTCCAAATTATGACTTGTCAGAGTATCAAGTAATGAGGCCCGCATACAATATAAAACACAGGCTTCAAAGCTGAATATAAGGTACGTTGTAGTAAAGTAATATGGAACATTTAGATCAATATCTTATCTGGCCTATACGTGTGGCAATAATTTAACTTAATTTTAGTAAATCAGTTAATTATTAAGTTTTCTAAAGTGTTCCAACACCAACTTATCCTATCTGGTTGGCTAATGAGGTGCACGCTTCTTTTCATTTATTATTAAAAATTAAAAATAATTATCTAACAAAAATGTCCATAGTTTTTTTTTAAATAACGTACCTATATTCATGTGAACATGTGTTTAAAAATGTGGACGTTACATCTCGCAAATAATTAAAATAAGCTATTTAAATCCATTTCATTATAATGACATATTCGAATAATTATTTTTATTCGGTTAAAATGGAATTATGTCAGAGATATGTATATGTTTACAGAATAAAAATGCTTTATTTTGAAAAAATATGGTAATCAAGGTACTTTATGAAACTAATTTCGACAATTCGATGGGATTTCAAAGAAGTTTAATGACCATAAGATATGTTGTTTTTTAATCTGAAGAATTTTCAAAACATTCCGATTGGTTTTAAAAGATTTCAAGTTGACATATCTTGTAGGCAAATATTTGAAAGAATTTCTTAAAGACTCCAAAGAATTTTGATTTATTTCAATAATATGAAGGAATTTTGGAGGACTGGTCATATTCTAGGGTGCTCAAAAAGAGCCCAGGGAATTTTAAAGATATGTGAATAAATTCAATTAATTTCAAAATATTTAAATAATTTAAACGAGTTTCAAAGAGGAATTAAAAAAAAAATTTAGGTTTTAAAAACTTTTAGAGTATTTTAAGATTTCAAGGAATTTTCAATTTATTTTAGTTTAGATTCCGAGTCATTTTTGAAAGCTTTAAAAAGTTCCAATTGATTCTAAAGATTTCAGGGAACTCGGCAGATTTTAGGGAATTTTTAAAGACTTTAAGGAATTTTTTATTTATTTCAATAATTAAAGAAATTTCAAAGGATTGGAAATATTATAAGGAATTTTCACAGATTTCATAGGATTTCCAATTGATCTCAGTAATTTCATTGGATTTCAGATGAGGATAACAAAATTATGAAGTAATTAAAAAATATTGTAACTAAATATATATTTTAGAACAATATTTAAGAGAATTTCATATGATATCAAGGAATTTTTTTATTTTAATAATTCGAAGGAATTTTAAGGAAATGGGCGTGTTTTAAAGTATTTAAAAAGAAACCAAGATATTTTAAAGATAGGTTAATAATTTCAAGAAAATTCAAGCCTTTGAAGGGCTTAAAATATTTAAGGAATTTCTTAAGGATTTTTAGGTATTTTTTATTTATTTAAATAATGTGAAGGAAATTTCTAAGATTAGGAATATTTTAGAGTATTTTAAAGTATTCCAAGTAATTTTCGAAGGCTTTAAGAATTTTAAAGTCATTTTTAAAATTTTCATAGCGCTTGAAATATTTTAGGGCATTTCCCAAGATTCTAATGATATCAAAAAATAATAATTTGATGGAATTTCAAAGGATTGGAAATTTTTTGATCGCATTATAAAGGATTTGAAGGAATTTTCAACTAATTTTAGCAATTGATTGCAGAAGATTTTAAATACCTTAGGGTATTTTACAAGTTTTCAAGGTATTTTCAACGAAAAAATTTTGACCACAACGAATAAACGAAAACCAAAAAAACCCTATTGTAATCTGAAAAAAAAACAAAAAAAAGAAAATAAATAAAATTTTCGGAAAAAAATAAAAAAGAGGAAAGAAAAATGAAAAGGCAGCCAACCACATCCCCTTCCTTCTCTTTTTTCCTTCTTTCGTCTTTTCTTTATGACCATCAAATTACAATAAAATAAAAATTAAAAACATAAATAAATAAATTTGTATTACCAACGTTTCGGTACTCGTACCCTTATCAAGGTAAGAAAATTTTAAGTGGTAGAAATTGACATCACCCACGAACAGGTGCTCTCTCTTTGATACCTGAGAATCGAATGAGGGTCAGTAGGCCAATCTGTTGTAAACACAATATAAATATCTGTCACAATTACACCAGAAATAGTGAAAGTAAAAGAAAAACAGAATTCATGAAACAGCTACGTTATATGTAATTAATCATATTAGCATAACTTTTGTTCAACCCAACCAAATCGGTTTTTAAATTAATAGATAACTTTTTTTGTTTTTTAATATAAATCATTTCCATGAATTCCCTCTTTCTCTCATTACTCTCACTATGCAAAATTTGAACATGATCCCAGTCAAACTCATAGTCAACATCAACAAATGCCTTTGTATGTCTGGCAAGAACACTTTTATAACAGCGTCCGAAACGAACATCACTTCTGTGCTCCTCTATCCTAGTATTAAGAAGTCTGCCAGTTTGTCCCACGTAATTCATCCCACAGATCCTGCCAGTGATCTTATAGACAACACCACCCTTTCCAAAATTATCCAAAGGATCCTTGCAAAAATTTATCACCGAATCGATTTTAAATGGAATGCGGAAAATAGTATGAATTTAAAATTTTTTAACATAAGTTCAATAGTTTTAGAAATTGGACCAAAAAATGGATGAACAAAAGTATTAAACGAACTATATTCCTTTAACTCTTTCTGATTATCTACAAGCAAATTATTAATGTCTTTGTTTTTTATTTGTTGAACTCTAATTGCAATATATTTCTCAATTAACTCATTTGGATAATGATTCAGAAAAAGTATATTCCTAACAATATTCAAATTTTTGTGTGAAATGAATAATGGGACAAACCTAAAGCTCTGTCAACTAAGTTTTTAGTTACTGCAATTTTGTTTTGAAAGGGATGAGCAGAAAGGAAATTTAAAATTCTACCTGAATATGTACTTTTTCTGTACCAATTGGTAAAAATATTACCATTCCAACCCTTAATTACTTCTATGTCCAAAAAACTGATTTTATAATCCTGTTCTATTTCATGAGTGAATTGAAGTTTCTCTTCCTCTGGATAGAAGTCTGGTACTCCCATAGGTTCAGTCATTTCTCCGATTTTAGCAGAACTAATGATGGAAGATTTGGAGGTTTTTGTTTTTGGGAAATTAGATTTTGTTTTGCCTTTTTATTTTCGGTTTGTCGACGATACCTTATTATGTGTTCCTCTGGAAAAGTTACAGATTGTCATTGACACTTTTAACAGTTTTCATCCAAAACTTCAATTCACTCATGAAATACAACAGGATTATAAAATCAGTTTTTTGGACATAGAAGTAATTAAGGGTTGGAATGGTAATATTTTTACCAATTTAAAATCTTTAAAATCTTTTCAAGTCACTCAAAACTTGTGAATAAATTCTTTTAAATCCATTAAAATATTATAAAATCCGTTGAAATCCCGTTATGTTACATAAAATCTTATGATATTGTACGAAATATTTGAAGCCATATGGAATCCTTTAAGATCCTAAGGATTTGATTAAAATGCCTTATTGAGAAAATTTTAAATCCCTTAGAATTACTTAAATCCTCGAAAATCTTATAAAATCCCTAAAATAGCCTTTGAAATATTTGTGATTCGTAGAAGTCATCTGAAACACCTTGAAATCTTTTTCTATATCTTAAAAACTTATAAATCCTATGAAATTCTTTTGAATCTTCCGAAATTTAATAAAAAAAAATTTTCAATTTATAAAATTTTCATAATCCTTTCTAATCATTCACAATATTTGAAAATTCTTATGGATAAGATTCAAGAAACCATTTGCAATCTCATAAATTTTGCTTTAATCTCTTACTTGAAATCTTTGATAAATTGTCTTCATTTTGCCAGGATCCTCGCCAAATTGACAAATGTCTTCATTATGCAAGGATACTAACAACGTTGACAAAACGACTTCATTTTCTAAGAATTATCAACAAATCAATAAAATTTCTTCACGTTTAAAAATAATTGCAAAACTGACTAAATAACTTCATTCTGAAAGGATATTTAGCAAATTGATAACATTTCTTTATTTTGTAATGATCGTTACCAAATTGAAAAAGCTTTGTAAATATTACAAATTTCAAGAACAATGGAGCGAAACTTTTATTACTTTTGTCCCTGAAGTATGCGTTTAACTGTTGCTTCGAGATAACAATCTACTGACGAAAGAGTGTTAGGAAAGGCAAACATTTTGCAAAGATAAGATTAAAAATCAGGTCGAAAAAAAGTAAACGCAAATTCACGTTAATTTCACCATGATTTGATTCGTGGATAGAGGCTCGTATCAATTTTACCTTTATTAGTCAATTTAAGTACAACCAATATGGTCTCAAAGGAAAGAAAGCAAATATTGTTGCAATATGCTGCTGGAATTACAGGTTGGTGAAATAGTACATAAAGAATAATTGAGCAATTGAGTGCAATAATAGCGTACTGGTATTTTCAAATTTCACTTGTTTTGCACATCATTTCATGAAGAACAAATGCAAAACAAGTGACTTCTGAAAATGCAAGTAGGTTGTTATTGTACCCAATTGTTCAACTTTTTTATCCGAAAGTTTTGATTAAAGTTCTCTTAATTGACATCTAAATTTTCATATTTACAAGCACATTTGAATAAAGTTCGCTCTCTAATATTTTATAATAATTAAAATTATTCATCTTACAAGCTTCAATCGGAGCTGCAGGATATGGTGCGAACATTTCCTGGACCTCACCAGCTGTATCTTACTTGACAAGCCCAATTTCACACATTCCAACATCAAAAGAACAAAGTGATTGGGTAGCGTCCTTATATCCAGTGGGTTTAGTGATTGGATATTTACTAAATCCATTAATAATTGATACATTTGGTCGAAAAAGGACCTTATTATTGCTCACTATTCCACAAATTATCTCATGGGTCATGATAATTCTAGCAAACGACTGTCTTATAATATACATAGCAAGAATTTTAGGAGGAATAGGATATGGTGCTAAAATATGTTCACTGACTGTTTACTTGTCTGAAATTGGAAGTAAAAAAAATAGAGGAATATTCCTAGTTTTTCTCCCTGTTTTCATAAACACAGGAATGCTCTACGTAATGATCCTAGGAGCTTACTTATCCTACAACTTGATGAACATTGCTCTTTTCATCCTTCCAATAATTTTCTTCGCAACTTTTTTCTTCATGCCGGAATCTTCAGATTTTCGTGAAAAAACCGAAGATATAAAAATGAAAAGTCTACTTAATCTTCCGGAATTAGAAGATGTAAATAAAAACGGAAAAATCAACCATAATGAGGGATTTTACACGAGTACTTTAAAGTTTAAAGAATCCAGATTATGGAAGTTGGTTGCACTTCGCAACAATCGAAAAGCTTTAATGACAGTCATTTTTTTGTCAGCGTATATCGCATTTTCGGGTGATACTACTTTGACTTATTTCACGGAGCAAATTTTGTCTTTCAGTGGATTTTTTATAAGTGCTAAAAAAGCAACGATCATTTTAACATGTACGAAAGTAGTTGCTTCATTAATAAGTATTCCATTGGTTGAAAGAGTGAGAAGAAAAATTCTCCTTTCTACTGGTTTTCTTGCATCCATATCTATGGGAATCGTGGGAATATTTTTCTTATTGGAAAAGCAAGAGTTCGATGTTTCTTTTATCAGGTGGGTCCCACTTGTTGGAATAATACTCTATGAATTTTTTTTTGTTATTGGTGTTATTAATTTATTCTACATTTATGCGGGAGAATTCTTTATAACTGAAGTTAAGGGTACAGCTGTGACGATTTGTAAAATTATTTTGACGATATTCTCGTTTTTATCCCTTTTTCGTTTTCATGAGATGGTCGATCTTCTGGAGGTCTATATGATATTTTTTATTTTTTCTGCTTGCGGAGCTACTACAATATTCATTGTTTATATGATCACACCCGAAACGAAAGGTAAAAGACTGGACGAAATTCAAGTTTTGTTGAAGTCGAAAAAAATGTTTTACTTTTAGAATTCGACAATTGCGTTATAGTCGTTTATTAAATTTACAATGCCCTATTATGTACATTTTATAATTATGAATTTTTGCATAAAATATTTAAGAATTAATAAAACTTTTAATGTACTTGCTTTCAACCCGCATTTGCCATGTGCTGCTAACTTCAGCCTTATCCAAAATTGTCTACTTTTAACACTTTTCTCACTTTCACTTACTGCTATAATTAAAAAATATTTTTTTTTTATAGAAAATATCTTGTCTTTACTATGATCCTTTGCAATTGCAGATGAGACATAGTTTGAAGTTGAAATTCAAATATAAATGAAAGTTAGAATTCATAAAAAAAACGAACTCTTGCGATTGATTGAAGTGATCGAATTCTATATTACTAATTTCTAAAAATTGTAATTTAGAAAAGTCCGAAAAAACAATATGATTTCCAAAGAAAGAAGAAAATTGATGTGGCTGTATGAATTTTTGCAATATAACTATGCAATATAATATTGCTGATTATTTTCAGTTTAATATTTATAATTTTTCTATTTTTTCTTTTGGTTTTGTAATATATCGGAATACTATATAATTTAAATATTTTAATTTAATTTTGCAAGAGTAGTAAAAAACACAAATACTTATCAGTCCGTATAATGTTGGCATTCTTTAGACCTTAGGCTCTAAAGCAACTCTTTTTGAGAGTTCAGTGTTAATTCTTTGATATCCGATAGATGGCCGTTGGGGGTGTCGACGTTTTTAACTGTGCTTGCACATAAAAGCGTGGGCTTATTCCAAATCAACAAAAATAAGAATAATCGTACAGATAAATATTGACAAACGGTTTTTATTCTTTTTCCAAAGAAATAACTGAAATAATAGAAATATCTTACTTCTTTAAAAATTGATTATTAACGTAATAATATTTTATAATATGTGATTTCATGTACACTAACTTCCTTTCAAGAATGACTAATGGCTATAATCTTAGTTTCTTTATTACATTTTTCCCAGTGCAACATTATTTAATCCAAATTATTCAAAACTATGCACAATCATGGAGTTTTAAAATACCTTTAAACATTTCAAATCCTGTTTAATCTTCTGCTAACCCATTAAATCTTTAAAATCCTTCTTTAAAATCTTAAAACCTCTTTTCAAATTTCTTGGAATCTTTAAAAATACCAAGACAACTTTGAAATTGTTTACAATCTTTTTAAATCCCTTGAAACTTCTTTAAAATTTCTCGTAATCTTTAAAAATACCATACTATCTTTGAAATTCTTAAAAATCCCTTGAATTTACTGAAATCCATTGAAAAATCCTTAAAGTATTAAGAAACCCTCAAATATTTTAAATCCTTTTATATCTTTTGATATCCCTTGAAATCTTTAAAAATACCACGAAAATAAGAAAATCCTTTAAAATACCTTTAAATTATTGAAATTGATTGAAAAATCCTGGATTCCTCGACATCCTCGAAATAATAAAATGTACCATAAAATCTTTTTAATCCTTCAAAATGCCTTTATTTTGAAATCAATTGAACAATCTTGGAGTTATAAAATATCCTTAAATATTTCAAATTTTTTAAAATCTTTTGATGTCCCTTGAAACCTCTTTAACATTCCTCGGAATCTTTAAAAGCATCATAAAATATTTGAAATCCTTTAAGCTACCTTCAAAATATTGAGATCAATTCAAAAATCTTGGACTTTTAAAACACCGTCAAATATTTCAAGTCCTTTGAAATATTTTAATATTCCTAGTAATCTTTAGAATCTCTTTAAAATGTTTGGGAATCTTTAAAAATACCAAAAAATCCTTGAAATCCTTTAAAATACTTCAATTTATTGAAATCTATTGAAAAATCCTTGGAGTCGTAAAAAACCCTCAAATATTTCAAATTTTTTTAAATCTTTTAAAATCACTTGGAATTTTTTAAGTCTTTTTAAAATTCCTCAGAAACTTTAAAAGTGCTACAAAATCTTTGAATTCCTTCAATTTATTGAAGTCTATTGAAGGATCCTTAGATTCTTAAAATACCCTTAACTATTTTAAATTCTTTGAAATTTTCAAAGGTCTATTAATAATAGATTTAATGATTTCACGATGATTCATTTTGATGACAAGAGATATTTCGTGTTTCACTCCTGTTTCTTTTTAAATAAAAAGACTTGATTGGCTAATCAGGTTCAACCAGTCCCCACGGTTGGGACGCTCTGGCCAATCCTGGTAGAAGATTCACTTCCGCTATTAAAAATTCGTCTATTTGGTTGAAAAATGCATGTTTTTTGGTAGAAATGTTATATTCTTTTGTTGAAAATAAAAATATTTGGTTGAAAATTAATCTTTTTCGTTAAGGATTCACCAACTACTACATTTTTCGTTGAAAATTCATATTTTTGGTTAAATTTGACTTTTTTTAAATTTAAAATCAAAATTTTCTTTTGATAGAAATATCAACTATCTTATTTTTCCTTAAGTATTAATCTTTTTTATTTTTGACCTTTTCCAGTCTTGAAAATTCAACTGCTTTTGTTCGAATTTTAATTTTTTTGTTTAAAAATTCGATCTATTGGTTAAAAAAAATTCAACTGTATGGTTAAGAATTTTCTTATTTTGTTAAAAAGTCAAGGTTTTTCCGAAAATTCAACTGCTTCGTTGAAAATTCATCTTTTTGGATTAAAAATAAATCTTTTTTAAAAATTTCTTTTTTGAAAATGCCTTATAATATGCAACTTCTCTGTTTGAAATAAATTTTTTTTGTTAAAAAAAAATTTTAATTGCCTTTCGTTGTTGAAAATTGATTTTTTTGGACTCACCTGCAGCTGGAAAACTTATAATAAATTGTTCATACATTATTTTCAGAATCTTTCTAGATTTATTGATTCTTATTCTTATTTTTTATTCAATTGTTTTTTCTTTTACAAAATTTTGCCAGAGGCAAACATTTATGATAATTATTAAAAATGTGGCTTATGCTAATAATTTATTTCCATTTTTTACCGAGAAAAAAAATTATGGGGTGGTAGCAATACCACAAACTTTTTGATAATTTTCTGGTTGGTCGAGACTGTCGACTAAGAAGGCCCCCAAATCGTATTTGGAAATGGCACGACCAGGGGACTCGTCATACTTTATTGTGTAGTTTGAACTTGGAGAATCTGAAATACAAAATTGTTTTTTTTTCTTTTTAACAATATCAGGGTAGCCGCAAAACTTCATTTTTTAAATTCCATGCAAACGAATGTAAATTTAAATTCATTATTCTTAGGGCTACCGCAGCCTAATTTATTTGAAAAAAGTTCTTTTAATATCGAAAAATTCGATGCTATTTACAAGAGTTCCAGGTGAATTTGACTGAATCCCATTATAAAATTATAAAACTTCAAAACAATTCAATTTAAATTAAAAAGGATTTACGTGAATTAGAAAAAAATCGTAAAATTCAATGTTAAAAAAAAATTGAATTGAAAACAATTCCAAAATATTTTTAAAAAATGCATTGAATTCAGTAAACTTGAAATAACTTTATAAAAATTTTAGGAAATTCAAAAGAATTTGATAAATTGTCTATTAATCAATGGTGAGTTTAAAAGCCTTTGTAATTAATTTTTAAAAACTGAAAAAATACATTTAATTGAGTAGGACCTAGTGAATTTAGAAGAACTCAGAGAATTCCAAATAATAAAAAAAAATTAAAGAGAATTCTGAATAAATTAATAAGAATTAAGGGTTAAGTTCCAAATTAATTTAAATGAATTTTTAAAAAAATGTTACAAAATCTCTTTAAATCTTATAAATCCTATGAAATTATTTACTTCTTGAGAATAAACTCTTTAAAATTCATTAAAATATTTTAAAATCTAATGACATTTCGTTAAATCTGATATTTCCTGAAAACCTGGAAAAATTATAAAAGCTACCTTGCGATCCTTTAAAATGTCTTAAAATTTAATTTTATCAAATCTATAGAATCGTTCCATAGCTTCCGAAATTCTAAGAATTTTTTTATAACCGCATGCATTTTTTTTAAATCTCTTTAAATAATTAATTTTTTTTTTAATTTCTTGAAAGTGCCTTGGAATTACACGAAATACACATAATAAACACACGAAAATATTTTAAATCTTTTGAAATTCCTTTAAATTATTGAAATCAATTATAAATTCCTGTAATTTTTTTTAAATTCCTTAAAATATCCCAAATCCTTTAAACTCTTTTGAAATTCCTTGTAAGTTTTTCAAATAACCCTAAAATCTTTCAAATCCGAAATTTTAAAGATTTTAAATTAAAAGAATAAAATCTTTAACATTTAAATTCAGAAATTCTATAAATTTTTTTACAACTGCATGCATTTTTTTAAAAACTTTTGAAATAATTAAAATCCTTGTAAACTACTTTTTTTCAAACTTCTTGAAAGTGCCTTGGAATATTTCAAATACTTTCAAATTTTTTAAATTCTTTGAGCCTTTTACAAGTTCTTGAAAATTCTTTGGAATTTTTGAATTTATCATAAAATCATTCAAATTCTTTGAAATCCCTTCATATTATTAAAAACTATTAAAAATTCTCTAAAACGTTTTGAAACCTGTGAACTTTTTTTTGAAATTACTCGAAAGTTTTTAAAGCAATTGCAAATTCGTTGGAAGTTTTTTTAAATAACCCTAAAACCTTTCAAAGCCCTTTGGAAGTAGTTTAAATTATAGAAATACATTACAAATTTTCTTGGAATTTTTTAGAATATCCTGAAAGATTTAAAATCCTTTGCCTTTATTTGGAATCCCTTTTACCTTTTTAAAGCGCATGGAATTTTTAATTTAAATAATAATTTGAAGGGTTTTCGAAGAAGTCGAAAAATTAAATAATATTTTTTTAAATTTCAAGAAATTTTCAAGAACTTAAAAAATGTTCAAGGGATTTCAAATGCTTTCAAGGGATTTGGAATATTTGATGAAATTTTAAAAGATTCCGAGAATTTTTTACTATTTTATTTTTCTACTTTAAAGGATTTAAAATATTTTAGAGAATTAAAAAAAAATCACAGGAATTTATAATCGATTTCAAAAATTTGAAGGGTTTTCGAAGGATTTGAAATATTTTAGGGTATTTTGAAAGATTCCAAGGAATTTTCAATTTATTTTAGTAGTTTCATAGGATTTCAACAGATTTAAAATATCTTAGGGAATTAGAAAAAATCTAAGGAATTTTTAATTGATTTCAATAATTGAAAGGGATTTTGAAGAATTCTAAATACTTTAGGGTATTTAAAAAGATTCAAAGGAATTTTTTCAATATTCGAATAATTTGAAGGGTTTTCAAGAAATTTAAAAATTTGAATGATATTTTTTAAAATTCCAAGATATGTTCAAGAACTTTAAAAAGGATTCAAGGAATTTTAAAAAATCACAAATGATTTGAACTATTTTTGAGTATTTTTAAAGATTCCAAGGAATTTTCAATTTATTTTCGTAATTTAATAGGATTTCAACAGATTTAAAATATTTTAGGGAATTAAAAAAATTTAGAGAATTAAAAAAAATCTAAGGAATTTTTAATTGATTTCAATAATTTAAAGGGATTTTAAAGGATTTAATATATTTTAGGATGTTTAAAAAGATTCAAAGGAGTTTTACAAGATTTGAATAATCTGAAAGGTTTTCAAGAAATTTGCAAAATGTAATGATATTTTTTGAAAATTCCAAGATATTCTTCAAAAACTTTAAAAAGGTTTAAGAAATTAAAAAAAAATGCATTGGATTTGAAATATTTTGGAGTATTTCAGAAGATTCCAAGGAATGTCAAATAGATTTTAATCATTGAAAGGGAGTCCAAAGAATTTGAAAGATTTCATATTAAAAAAATCTCTAGGAATTTTCAAGATTTTTAAAGATTCCAAGAAATTTTTATAATTCGATTTTTTAATTTATTTTAGTAGTTTAATCTCGAAAGTTCTTGAACATTCCTTGGAATTTTTTAAACTATCGTAACATCTTTCAAATTTTTTGCAATTTTTTTAAATTATTGAAATCTATTAAAAATTCCGCGGAATCTTTTTAAATTCCCGCAAATATTTCCAATTCTGTGAACTCTTTTAAAATTCTATGAACTATTTTGAAATTCTGAAATATTATTTGCAAGTTTTAAAAAATCCCTAAAATTTTTTTAATCCTTTGGAATTAATTCAAATTATAGAAACATATTACAAATTTCCTTGGAATATTTTAGAATATGCTAAAATATTTCGAATCCTTTGAAATTTTTTAAAATATCATAAAGTCCTTTAAAATCTTTTGGAATAACTAAAAATGATAGAAATATATTAAAAATTCCTTGAAATCTTTTTAAATATCCGAAAATATTTTGAATCCTTCGAAATCCCTTCAAATTATTGAAATTAATTATAAATTCCTGTGATTTTTTTTTAATTGTCTCAAATATTTCGAATCCTTTAAAATCCCGTTGAATTACTTAAATCAATTTAAAAATTCCTCGGAATCTTTTAGAATTTCCTCAAATATTTCCAATCCTTAGAAAATTTTTTTAAATCTCTTGGAACTTTTTAAAGATCTTACAAATTCCTTGGACTTTTTAAAAATATCGTAACATCTTAAATTTTTTTTATATCCTTCCATATTATTGAAATCTATTAAAAATCCTTGAAATCTTTTAAAATACCTCAAAAATTTTTAAATTTTATGAAATCCCTTCAAGCTTTTTAAAGTTTTTAAAAATTTCTTGGAATTTTTTCAAATACCTTGAAATATTTTTTTTTAATTTTAATATCTTCAGCCTCTTTGAAGTTCTTGAAAATTCCTTAAAATTTTAAAAAATATCTGCAAATGTTTGAAATCATTTGGAATTCAATCAAATTATAAAAGTATATTTAAAATTCTTTGAAATCTTTAAAATACCTTAACATAAATGAAATAAATTAAAGAAATGTAATAAATAAATAAAAAAATATTTCAAATCTTTCGAAATTTTGTGAAGTACTTTAAAATTTTTTTAAATCTTGAAAATTCCTCGGAATCTTTAAAATACTTATAAATAAATAAGTAAATAAATTAAATAAATATAATAAATTAATAAATTAAATAAATAAGTAAAATACCTAAAATACTAAAATATTTCAAGTCATTCGAAATTTATGAAGTATTTTAATACTTTTTTTAAATCTTGAAAATTCCTTGGGATTTTTAAAAATATAAAGTCTTTCAAATTCTTTAGACCCCCTTCCAATAATTGAAATCTTTTAAAAATTCCTTGGAATCTTTTGAAATATGTGAAAGCTTTTGAAATCCCTTGAAAATGTTTAAAGTTCTTGAAATTTTCTTGAAATTCTTAAGAACATTAAAAAAGAATTTCAAATTCTTCGCAAACCCTTCAAATTATTTTTGAAATATATTAAAAATTCCGATAAATAGGGGCGAACGCAAGGTAGACGAAGGGATAATTCGCGGCGGAAGAATCGTTAGTTATTACCAATAAAAAGTGAGGTGGCGTGGCGGGTGAGTTCTAAACTAAAGTTAAGTGGCCTAAAGTGACAAACAAGTGTTATCTAAGGTTTCTGTTCATGGGAAATGTGTAAAAATTCGCAAGGAAA
>NC_046661.1:81042695-81044555 GCF_010883055.1 Belonocnema kinseyi | reverse complement strand
CTTTGAAGCAAATATGCGGCAGCCTACCTTCCGTCATTTCCAAAATCCCGATTATATATCTACTAGCCCTATTTCTTGCTTCTATTTCTACGCTGTTACGACCGGCTTCCAATCTCCAGATATATCCGGGAGTATTTTTATCCAAACCCATTGCCATTTTTATGAATTTCGCTTGCGCTCTTTCCAAATCTTCCCACCTCTCCCAACCCCAAATTTTTACTTCATACAAGCCGCCAGATTTTACGAGAACGTCCATCAGATACAATCTTCTATCTAGCCCTGAAATGTTTGCTCTTGTCATAACTCCCCATGCTATGTTAGCTGCCTTTTGCATTTCGTTTGCCATGATTCTGACATGTTTCCTGTGTTTTCCGTTGGAGGAAAACCAATATCCTAAGTATTTAAAATAGTCCACTTCCACCTTGTTTCCATAAATTCTCCATTCTTCCCCTTTCTTTCTCCTCACTCTTTTTCGAAAAACAACTATCTTGGATTTATTCACATTTATTTCGAGTCCGTTCATATCCACGTACCTCTCAAGAGTTTTCAGCATATTTCTTAGCCCTTCTGGGAAATCTGCAACTACTGCTATGTCGTCTGCAAATTTAAGGGCGAACACTTTTTCGTTGCCTATTACTGTTCCACCTTCGTTTTTTCGAACCCATTCGTCGTCTATGTCGTCCAAAAATATATTGAACAGTGAGGGACTCAGTCGGCATCCTTGTCTCACCCCTCTTTTGGTTTCAAAACATTCCGTGTTCCCCTCTGCCGTCAAGACCTCGTTGACTGTAACCCTGTATATTGTCCTGATCATTTCCAGCATCCTTCCTTGAATTCCGATTTTGTGTAATTTCTGGTAGAGAAGTTCCCTATCCACCGTATCAAATGCCTTCTTTAAATCAATAAATGCAGTATATAATTTCCCCTTTTCTCGCTTAAGACGGTTATTAATTAACGCGTTAAGGACAAATATATGGTCCCTGGTAGATCTCTTTTTCCTGAAACCCTCTTGAGTCTCTTTATACAGCCCGTTTGTCTCTAACCAATCCCTTAATCTTTCATCCATAATAGAAGCCAATATTTTGTATCCCGTGTCTAGAAGTGAAACGCCTCGATAATTTCCCGTGTCTTCCTCATTTCCCCCTTTATAAATTGGTGCTATCACTGCTTTTTTCCATCCATTCCCGATTTTTCCGGTTAACCAAAATCCATTTAAAATACGATGCATCTCCTGAGCCCAAACTTCTGGTATTCCTTTGATGAATTCGATGGAAATTCCATCTTCTCCCGGGGCTTTTCCTGCTTTAATTTTTTTAATATTTCCAACCATCTCTTCGAATGTTATCTCCTTATCTAGTTCACTCGTTCCTACGTTATCTTTTTCAACCCTTGGTTTTCCTTCCATACTTACTTCTTTTTTCCTAACCTTCTCTTTTTTGCTTTCTGTGTCACTCCTTCCTACGTCTCTCTCTGTCTTTTCTGTTGAAAGTAATTTTTGGAAGTGCTTCTTCCATTTACCTTTGCTGATTCTGCCCCCTCCCCTTTTCCTTTTTTTCCTAAAATTCCCTAGCGATCTCCAAAATCTCCCATATTCTTGCTTTCTTCCACCTTCTTCCAGTTCTTTTCCTTTCTTTCTCTTTTCTTCCTTTTTTTAACTCCTTAAGCTTCTTTTTCTCTCTTTCTAACAAATCCCTTTCTTCTTCTCCTTTTCTTTTGAGAAAATTTTTTAATGAGCGCCATACAATTTTTCTTTGGTTTTTGCACTCCTCATCGTACCACTGTTCTCCCACTCTTAACGACTTCTTCTTATCTTTGACTACTAAACCTGTTGCCTTTGCAGCTAGCCAAATGCTATCCCTA
>NC_046661.1:81032124-81042595 GCF_010883055.1 Belonocnema kinseyi | reverse complement strand
GTAACGAAGCAGATCAAAAGTACCAAAGTATAAGTATATATCAGTATTATTAAGAAGGTATAAATGTAGTATATGTAAAAGTCCAAGGAGGATGTACATGGAGAAATAAACATTCTATTCTATTATATAAAAAATTCCTTGAAATATTTTAAAATAACATAAAATATTTCAAATCTTTTAAAATTTTATGAAATCCCTGAAAACTTTTTAAAGTTCTTGAAGATTTCTTGAAATTTTTTAAAATATGATCAAATGTTACAAATCATTTGGAATTAAATCAAATTATAAAAGTATATTTAAAATTCCTTGGAATCTTTGGAAATATCCTAAAATATTTCAAATCCTATGCATTTTTTTTAATTCCTTGAAACTTTTTAAAGTTCTTGAAAATATCTTGAAATTTTAAAAAATACCATTAAACTTTGAAAATTTCTTGAAAACCTTTCAAATTATGCAAATCTAGAAAAAATTCTTTTGAATCTGTTTGAATACCCTAAATTAATATTTCACATTTTTCGAGAATTTATTAAGTATTTTAATACTTTTTTTAATCTGGAAAAATTTCTTGAGATTTTTAAAAATATAAAATCTTTCAAATTCTTTGGAATCCCTTTCAATGATTAAAATCTATTTAAAATTCTTTGGAATTTTCTGAAATACCCTAAAATATTTCAAATCCTCTTCATTTTTTTAAACCCTTGAATCCTTTTGAAAATTCTTGAAAATATCCTGGAATTTTAAAAAATATCATGAAATTTTTTTAATTTCTTGAACACCCTTCAAAATAATAAAATCTATTAAAAATTACTTAAAATTTTTTAATTCCCTAAAATATTTCACAATTTTCGTAATTTTATTAAGTATTTTAATACTTTTTAAAAATCTTGAAAACTCCTTGAGATTTTTAAAAATATAAAATCTTTTAAATTGTTTGGATCACTTCCAATAATTGAAATATTATAAAAATTCCTTTGAGCCTTTTCAAATGTCCTAAAATATTTAGAATTCTTCAAAATCCATATTTTCAAAGCATTGCAATTTTTTTAAACTGCTTGGAACTTTTGAAAGATCTTGAGAATTTTTTGGACTTTTTAAAAACACCCTTTTATCTTAAAAATTCTTTGATATCCTCCCATATTATTGAAATCTATTTAAAATCCTCGAAATCTTTTTAAATACCCTAAAATATTTCAAATATTTTGAAATTTTATGAAATCCTTTAAAACTTTTTAAAGTTTTTAAAAGTTTCTTGGGATTTTTTGAAATACCTTAAAATATTTTAAGACCTTTAAAAGTTTTTTAAATCCCTTCAACCTTTTTAAAGTTCTTGAAAATTTTTTGGAATTTTTAAAAATATCATAAAATGTTTCAAATCATTTGGAATTAAATCAAATTGTAAAAGGATATTTTTAATTCCTTGGAATATTTAAAATACCTCAAAATAAATAAGCAAATAAATTAAATCAGAATGAAATTAATATAATATATTAATAAATTGAATGGAAAATAAAATAAATAAGTAAAATACCTAAAATACTAAAATATTTCAAATCTTTCGAAATTTTATGGAGTACTTTAATACTTTTTTTAAATTTTGAAAATTCCTTGGGATTTTTAAAAATATACGATCTTTCTAAAGTATCTTGAAATCTTTTGAAATATCTTAAAATATTCCAAATCCTATTTTTAAAAACCTTTTTAAAGTTCTTGAAAATATCTTGGAATTTAAAAAAATATAATTCAATTTTTTTTCATGAAATAAATTAAAAACTTTTTGGAATCTTTAAAAATACCCTAAAATATTTCAAAATTTTCGAAATTTTATTAAGTATTTTAATACTTTTTTAAAATCTTGAAAATTCCTAGTGATTTTTTTAATATGAAATCTTTCAAATTCTTTAGACTCCCTTTCAATGATTGAAATCTATTTGACATTCCTTGGAAGCTTCTGAAATACCCCAAAATATTTCAAATCCTATGAATTTTTTAAAACCCCTTGAACCTTTTTAAAGTTTTTGAAAATATCTTGGAATTTAAAAAAATATATCATTACATTTTGCAAATTTCTTGAAAACCCTTCAGATTATTCAAATCATGAAAAATTTCTTTGAATCTTTTTAAATACCCTAAAATATTTCAAATCCTTTGAAACCCCTTTAAATTATTGAAATTAATTGAAAATTCCTTAGATTTTGTAAGTTCCCTAAAATATTTCAAATCTGTTGAAATCCTATTAAATTATGAAAATAAATTGAAAATTCCTTGGAATCTTTGAAAATACTCCAAAATAGTTAAAATCATTTGTAATTTTTTTAAATCCTTAAATCCTTTTTAATGTTCTTGAAAATATCTTCGAATTAAAAAAATATATCGTTAAATTTTGAAAATTTCTTGAAAATTCTTCAAATCATTAAAATGTATTAAAAACTCCTCGGATCGTTCAAAATACCCTAAAATATTTCAAATCCTTCGAAATTCCTTCAAATTATTGAAGTCAATTATAAATTACTGTGATTTTTTAAATTCTGTACAATATTTTAAATCCTGAAAAATAATAAAATTAAATAGTAAGAATTTCTCGGAATCTTTTAAAATTTCCTGAATTATTTCAATCCTGTGAAATATTCTGAAATCAATTGAAAATTTGTAAAGTTCTTGAAAATTTCTTGAAATTTTTAAAAATATTATTAAATTTTTTAAATTCTTCGGAAACCCTTCAAATTATTATTGAAATCTATTAAAAATTCCTTGAAATATTTTAAAATAACATAAAATATTTCAAATCTTTTAAAATTTTATGAAATCCCCGAAAACTTTTTAAACTTCTTGAAAACTTCTTGGAATTTTTGTAAATGCCTTGATATATTTTAAAACCTTTGATATTTTTTTAAATCCCTTGAACCTTTTTTAAGTTCTTGAAAATATCTTGAAATTCGAAAAAAATATCATTCAATTTTTCTAATTCCTTGAAAACCCTTCAAATTATTCCAATATATTAAAAATTCCTTAGAATCTTTTAAAATACCCTAAAATATTTCGAACCCTTTGAAAACAATTTCAAATTCCTCGGCATGTGTTAAAATAGCCAAAAATATTTCAAAAGAATTCAAGAAAATTCCGTAATAAGTATATATCTGAAGTCAATAATATTTCTATAATCAATGGTTTCATTTATTATAAGAAAAATGACTCAAGTGTTTTTTTTTATTTAAAAAAGTGACTATGCTGATTTCACTTTTAAAAAAATAACTAAGATAATTCTAATTTTTTTCAAAATCTCTGACTTTCTCAGACCAAAAAAATTTCCCGACTCGGAATTTATTATTTTATAATTATAAATAAAAACATACCTGCAATGTGAGGAGGCAAAATAGCGACCCATTTTAATCCACTTTCCTTCACAATATCCAATTGCCTCTGATGATCTTCATTCAAATCTTTGAAAATTGCAGGAACGGTTCCGGGTTTATAAAAAAGAAAGGCTGGAAAAAATAATACGATAATATAAAAAAAAATTAATACTAATAAGTCATTATTCAATGATAATAAATAATTACCAGATAGACAGACTGAAACCAATTCGACATTGTGTTTTTTCATAGCGTGCACAATATTTTTCATTCCCTCAGAAAGAACAGTCGTTGGTTCTAAAAATAAATAATTAATAAATGAAAAACAAATTTTAAAAAAATGTAATAAAAAACAATAAAAATATTTAAAATTGAATAATTAATTATTTATTTTTAATATTAATTAGTTAAATATAGTTAATTAATTATAATATTACATTTTTTTAATTAAAACAAAATTTAAGATATAATTTTTAATTTGGAACTCACTCAAATCATTGCGAGTGCCAAGGACAACTACAACTCCTTCTCTGCCTGCAATTGCTTTTGCAACTTCTTCCGGATTTGTAACGTCCCCCACAATTGACTCCACTTTTGCTTTCAAATTTTCTGGGATTTTTGCCTCATCCCTGACAAAAACTCTCACGTCCAAGCCTAATTTAAAATATTTCTTACTTTAGAAATTAGGATAATATTTTTTCAGACTTCGATAATTCTTTAATTTAGGGAATTTAGAGTTTAATAAAAAATTATATTTTTAAGTTTTGATTCGAAATTCGAATGTGTTTGAATTTGAAACAATACGAATTGCTAACGTATTTGAATTCTTTGACTGTTTCGAAAATGGAATGTTTTTGAATTTTTAACTGATTTAGACATCGATTTTAAATTGTGAACGGTACCAAAAATCGAATGAAATTCAAACCTTCGTTTTAATTCGAATGTTTTTCTAATTTAAAAATTTATTATTACATGACTTATTAGAAGAAAATTTCGAACTAATGATTTAATGACACTTTTTAGTCATAAGCTTATCGCAAAATTAATTATTTTTTCTTCCAATTCATTATTTAATAATAAATATTTGAATTTCAAAAACATTAGAATTTGAGATTGAGTTTAAAAAATCGAATGTTTTTGTTTTTTTAAATAGATTTCAAACATTCAAAGAATCCGAAAATCGAACGAAATTGAAATGTAATTTTAGAGTCGAATTTTATTCAAATTTGAATAATTACTATTACATAAGTTATTAGAAGGAAAATTCGAAATTTAATATAATGATGAGATTTTAAACTTATATAAACTCATCACAAAATTTATGAATTTTCCTTCAAATAAATAATGTGATATTAAATATTCACATTTAAAAAAATATTTGAATTTTAAACTACTTCTAAATTTTGATCGATTTTCGGAATAGTTAAAACGGTTAAAAACTTTTAATTTCCAAATCAGTTCAAATTAGAAAATCAAATATTTTTACATTTTTACTGATCTGAAAATCGACTTTAATTTCCATCAATTAAAAATGTTGAGTTTCAATATTTATTATTACATTATTTATTAAAAGGGAAATTCCAAATTTGATACATTGATGAGATTTTGCAGTTATATATAGCAAAATTCCTGAGTTTTCTTTCTAATAAATCACGTAATAATAAATATTAAAAATTTTTTTAAATAGCAATTTTTAATTTTAAGTATCGAGAATCTAACGAAATTCAAATGTAATTTTAAATTCGAATTTGTTTCCAATTTTAATATTTAATATTACATGAGTAATTAGAAGGAAAATACCGAATTTAATAAATCAATGAGATTTTGTAGTCATATTTAATGTATATAATTATATATAATTAAATTTAATATAACTGCAAAATCTCATTAATGTATAAAATTCGAAGTTTCCCTTCTAGTAAATCATGTAATAAATATTGAAATTGGAAAAACATTCGAATTTAAAATTACATTTAAATTTCGTTCGAATTTCGGAATCTTTAACGATTTAAAATGAATTTCAAAATCAGTTAAAAATTCAAAAACATTAGAATTTCGTAAAAGTTCCAATGCAGAATTTGAAAAGTTTTAATTTCAAATATTTTTGATTTTAAAATAATTTAATAATTGAACGTTTTTAAATTTTTAACGATTTCGAAAATGGACAGAAATTTAAAAGTAGCTTAAAATTGAAAGTTTTTTTTCATTTGAATATTTAATATTACATAATTTATTTTTTTTAATTCATGAATTTTATTATTTTCAAATCAATTAAATTTAAAAATTCATAAATATTTGAAATTCGAACGTTTTTAAATTCTGAATTCGAGCAGTTCCAAAATTTGAATGTTTTTGAATTTTTAAATGATTTGGAAATTAATTTTAAATCTACAACGAGTCCGAAATATTTATTACAGAATTATTAGAATTTTTCAATTTGTAAGGGATTTAAAAATTAATTAAACATTTTCAATTTTAGGTAATTTTAAAGTCAAATGTTTTTCAAATTTGAATATTTATTATTACTTGATTTATTACAAAGAAACGTTTCAACTTTCAATTACGTTTGAATTTCGGTCGATTTTTGGATTCATTAAAAAGTTAAAAAATGTTTAACTAAACCAGTTGAAATTAGAAAATCGAGTGTTTTTAAATTTTACTGATTTAAAAATCAATTTTAAGTTCCAAAAATCTAACGAAATTGAAATGAAATTCTAAATTTGCATTTTTTTTAATTTGAATATTTGTTATTAAATGATTTATTAGAAAGAAAATTCAAAATGAGATTTTGCAGTTATATCTCATGACAATATTCATGAATTTTTCTTTTAATAAGTCATATAGTATTAAATATTTAAATTTATAAAAACATTTAAATTTTAAACTACTTCTAAATTGCGATCAATTTTCGAAATCGTTAAAAAGTTGAAAAAAGTCCAATTTTCAAATAATTTCAAATTGAAAAATATTCGAAATTCGAACATTTTCGAATTCTGTATTCGAACTGTTTCGAAATTCAAATTTTTTTGAATTTTTAACTGATTGTTACATAATAAATTATGTAATAATAAATCATGCAAGAATAAATATTCAAATTTTTAAAAATTTCCATTTTAAACTACATTTAAACTTCCATCGATTTTCAGATAAAAAAAAAAATATTCAAAGTTAGAACGTTTTCAAATTTTGTATTCAAAGTCTTTGGTAACTCGAAAGTTTTTAAATTTTTGAAGGAATTAAAAAACAATTGACGCCTCGGCTGAAATAACGTTGTATCAATACATATTTTGTTTTCATAGAGTTCTATGGATATGAGTTTTTCTTTTAACTGTTTCCCTATTCCGCGGAAGCGCTGCCATCGAAAATTTGAAAATCGAATTCGGAATGAAATGTCAAAATAGTTGAGGTTATATACTTCGAAAATGTACCTTTCTAAGTCTAAAATTGAAGCTTTGAACAGAGATAAAAAAAGAAAATTAAATTTATTAGAATGGCACGCAGGAAAGAATAAAAGGGCTACAATATAGAGAGGCTGGAGAATCTTGCATTAGTAGAATAAAAATCGAAGTGCCAGCAGTGAAACGTCCAGAGCCGGTAATATCAAATGTAATATTTAAAAATAGTAAAATAAATAATTGATTAATAATTATTATCAGAAATTGTATTAAAAAATACTGTTTAAATTATTGTTACAATAAAACTAAAACGAAGTTTTAAATTACAATTACATGAATAATTCTGTGTTTTTTTCCTTTTTTTAATGAAAAAAAAACGAGAAATTATATTTGTATTTATTATTTACAATTTGTAGGGCCAAGTTTATAAACGATGTTACCAAGAATGTAATAGACTTGATTTTGCCCTATGATGGAATTCTGTCTTTAAAATTAATAATTATTTATAAAATGAATAAAAATATCAATTTTTATGTTATTTTAATTTTAATATTGATACAAGGAGGATTCTCCACTTTTTACTTTTTAATGCACATGTAGGAGCTGTAGTAGAAAATCCTCCACTTTTGAAAAACCACATGCTATCCCAACTTTACCTTGCTCCTATACCCATTTCTTTTGAGAAAAAAAGGATTTGCTGGATATGTCGTAATGTTTGCCTGCAGACAAAAGAAACTTTTACGAACAATTAGTATGTCTAGATCAAAAGAAATATTATGGGAAAAATAAATACAACGAGGCATAGTAACAAAAACTAGATGAAAAATACCAGGGGTGTTAGTTGAAGTTTGCCAGTTTTACTCATAGATGTCGCTAGAGATATGTATACATTTCTATGATTTGGCATCTATGTCATATTTTTCTATGGACAATAACCTTCAAAAATACACAATTCCATTATGCCAAAATAATAGCATTATAGTTGTTTACCTCAGTGAATATGTCGAGTTTCGTTCCAAGTAAATCGCATTTGCGGCATTCGCTACTTTTCTTATTTCATCAAAAGAAAAAGCAGTTGAAGCTCATTGATTGCTGGTAGAGGAATTGCAGGCGTTATTGGATGAAGACTTAACCCAATCGCAAAAACAATTGGTACAAACACTAAATGTGACCCGAGGAGCAATTTCCCAACGTTTAAAAGCCATGGGAAAAATCCAAAAGTATGGAAAAAGGGTACCACACCAACTGAACGATAGACAAATAGAAAATCGAAAACCCATTCGTAAAATGCTGTTTGAACGGTTCGAAAGAAAATCTTTTCTGCATCGAATTGTCACGGGGGACGAAAAATGGATTTATTTCGAGAACCCGAAGCGGAAAAATCATGGCTTTCACCTGGTGAGGTCGGCCCGTCGACTCTAAGGCCAAATCGCTTTGGCCGTAAGACCATAATGCTCTGTGTTTGGAGGGACCAGTGTAGTGTGGTGTACTTCGAGTTATGAAAACCTGGTGAGACGGTGAATGCGGATCGCTACCGACAACCAATTATCAATTTGAATCGTGCGTTGATCGAAAAACGGCCGGAATGGGCCCGAAGACATGGCAAAGTTATCCTACAACATGACAACGCACCGTCTCATACCCCTAAAGTGGTGAAGAACACATTAAAACATTGAATTGGGAAATATTATCGCACCCACTGTACTCTCCAGACCTCGCCCGTCCGACTATCACCTTTTCGCATCGATGGGACACTCACTCGCAGAGCAGCGCTTCGACAATTTTGAAGAAGTTGAAAAATGGCTCGTCGAATGGTTTGCGTTGAAAGAAAAAAAGGTTTTTTTGGAATGGTATCCATGATTTGCCTGAAAGATGGGCAAAATGTGTAGAATCCAATGGTCAATACTTTAAATAAAAATTTTTTGAGATTCCCTTGAAGATTATTAAAGTGTTTTCTTTATTGAAAAAAACGGCAAATTTCAACTAACATCCCTGGAAACTTAACATACGTATATTCCAGAATATTTGAATTGCGATATTCGAAAGCCTTTTTTCCGTAAATACTTTATAAATTCAAAGTGTGCAAATAAACAATTTAAAAACTGTTTTTAAAATTGTACGAAATAGAAAGATTTTCAACCCAATTATTTTTATTTTTATAAATTGAATTTTACTGAATTCAGTTTTTCAATTTCTTTTCGACACTCTTAAGCTCCTAAACTTATTCACTTCTATTTCCATAGCGACCCCCGCACAGTTTTCTATTCTCCCAAAGACAACATGTTTTCAATATATTCAATTCCTTCCAATTGTACCGGTAGCACAACTCGCAGAGATATTTTTTATTCCTCAGAAATGGTCATATTTTGATTTTATTTAATTCCTTCTAATTAGTTCACAAAATATGTGCAATAAGTTGTTTTAATTCCTTCATGCGAAATGTAAGTTCTGAAATTTTAATTCTAACCAATTCAATTCTGCCTCTCTCGAGTTAAAATTATTTAAACTCACACATTTGAATAGATTTCTTTGTTGCATTTTTTAAGACGTTTATATAAATTATTAAAATATACATAAATATAAATTTTGATATTTTTCGAATTTATAAGATATAAAACTATTTAGTAATGAAAAACGGGTTAAATAAGTACTTTCGTTATATTTTACTAAGTCGATTGAGGGAAATGGGATTTGCATTTTTTTTGTTCCCGTTGGGGGATTTTTAGACGGAGGAAAAATCGCGTATTCATAGGAATACAAATTCTTAATTTTTCTGAATTCAACGCTTATTACCAGGGAATGTAAAAAATAACCTCGACTATTTTGACATTTCATTTCGAATTGCATTTTTGAATTTTCGATCACAGCGCTTCCGCTGAATAGAGAAACAGTAAAAAGAAAAACTATATACATAGAACTCCATGAAAACAAAATATGTGTTGATACGTTATTTCAGCCGAGGCTTCAATTAAAAATTTTCAAATATTCCGAAATCGAAAAAAATTCAAGCGTAATTTTCAATTCGAATGTTTTTCCAATTTGAATATTTATCAAATGATTTATTAGACGGAAAAATTCAAAGTCCAATTTCCAAATTATTTCAAACTAAAAAATATTTGCAATTCAAATGTTTTTGCATTTTTACTCATTTGGAAATTATTTTAAATCTTCAGCGATTTCGAAAATTGAACAAAATTCAAATGAGATTTTAAAATCGAATGTTTTTGCAATTTATTAAAAGGAAAAATCCGAAATTGATACATTAGTGAGATTTTGCAGTTATCTATCGCAAAATCCATTAATTTCCCTTCTAATAAATCATGTAATAATAAATATTCAAATTTTTTAAAAAATTCGTTTTTAAATTACGTTTGAATTTCGATAGACTTTCGTAATCGTTAAAAAGTTTAAAAACTTCCAATTTTCAAGTTCTTTCAAATTCAAAAATATTCGAAATTCGAAATGTTTTTGAAGTTTTATCTAATTTGGAAATTGTTTTAAATCTTCAACGATTCCGAAAATCGAACGAAAAACTAAATGACTTAAAATGAGAAAACCGAATGTTTTTAAATTTTACTTATTTAAAAATCAATTTCAAGTTTCGAAAATCTAACGAAGTTCAAATGTAATTTCAAAATCGATTTTTTTCTAATTTGAATAATTACTATTACATGATTTATTAGTAGAAAAATTCCGAATTTGATACATTAATGAGATTTTGCAATT
>NC_046661.1:81011404-81032024 GCF_010883055.1 Belonocnema kinseyi | reverse complement strand
ATATATTTAATATAACTGCAAAATTTCATTAATGTATCAAATTCGAAGTTTTCCTTTTAAAAAATCATGTAATAGTAAATATTCAAATTTGAAAAAATTCTTCTCCAAAATTACGTTTGAATTTCGTTCGTTTTTAGAGTCTTTAAAGATTTAAAATAATTTTTCAAATTAGTTAAAAATTCAAAAACCTTCGAATTTCGAAACAGTTCGAATACAGAATTTGAAAAAGTTTATTTCGAATATTTTTTAATGTGGAATAATTTGAAAATTAGACATTTTTTTACTTTTTAACAATTTCGAAAATCGATAGAAATTTAGAAGTAGTTTAAAATTGAAAAGTTGTTTTTTGAATATGAATATTAAATATTACATGATTTATTTGAAGAATAAACCTGAATTTGATACATTGATGAGAGTTTGCAGTTATATAAACTCATCTTGAAATTGATGCATTTTCCTTCTAGTAAATCATGTAATATTAAATATTCAAATTTAAAAAAACTTGTTAATTTTAAACTACTTCTAAATTTCTATCAATTTTCGAAATTGTTAAAAAGTTTTAAAACGTTTATATTTCAAGTTTTTTCAAATCAAAAAATACTCTAAATTCGAATTTTTTTAAATTTTCAACTGGAGAATTATTTAAAATCTTCAACGATTCCGAAAATCAAACGAAATTCAGACGTCATTTTAAAATCGAAGTTTTTTCCAATCTATTAAAAGAAAATTTTTGAATGGAAATTTTTGAATTTCATAGATTAATGAAATTTTACAGTTATGTCTTTCGATATTCATGATCGATTTTTGGAAAAGTTAAAAAGTTTTAAATAATTTAATTTTAAAAACAATTTAAATTTGAAAATCGAAAGTTTTTACATTTTTACTGATCTGAAAATCTATTTTAATTTCCAACAAATTTTTTATCAGAAAGAAATTATTATTTAAATTATTTATTAGAAAGAAAATTCCGAATCAAAATTTTAAAAACCTTTAAAATTGAAATAACTTTGAAATTTTGATCAATTTACGAAATCGTTAAAAATTAAAAAATTATCGATTTCCAGTTCAGATTAAATTTAAAAATATTCGAATCTAGAACGTTTTTAAATTTTGTATTCAAAGTTTTTGGTAACTCGGAAGTTTTTCAATTTGTAAAGGATTTAAAAATTAATTAAACATTTTCAAAGATTCCGAAAATCGAAATAAAGACAAGCATTTGAAATTCGAATGTTTTTTCAATTCGAATATTTATTAAATGATTTATTAGAAGGAACACTCCAACTTTCAATTTCCAAATTATTTCACATTCAAAAACATATAAAATTTAAACTTTAGAAATCCTGTATTCAAACAGTTTCGAAATTCTAATGTTTTTGAATTTTTAAATGATTTGGAAATTAATTTTAAATTTTCAACAATTCCGAAGATCGAATGGAATTCAAACGTAATTTTAAATTCGAATATTTTTCCAATTGGAATATTTCTTAAATGATTTATTAGAAGGAAAACTCTGAATTTGATGTACTCATAAAATTTGCACTTATATATCGTAAAATTAGTGTATTTTCCTTCTAATAAATCATGTAATAATAAATATTCCAATTTAAAAATATTTCAATTTTAAATTACGCTTCAATTTCGATCGAATTTCGGAATCGTTAAAAAGCTTCAAAAACTTTTAATTTCCAAATCAGTTCAAATTCTAAAATCAATTGTTTTTAATTTTTACTGCTTTTTAGTTCCGAAAATCGAACGAAATTGAAATGTAATTTTAAAGTCAGATGTTTTTCAAATTTGAATATTTATTACATGAATCTCATCGAAAAATTTATGAATTTTCCTTCCAACAAATCATGTAATATTAAATATTCAAATTTAAAAAAACTTTTCATTTTTAAACTATTTATAAATTTCGATCGATTTTCGAAATCGTTAAAAAGTTTTAAATCTTTCAATTTCCAAATCAGTTTAAATTCGAAAATTGAATGTTTTTACATTTTTACTGGTATGAAAATCGATTTTAATTTCCATTAATTAAAAATTATGAATTCACAAATTTCTTATTACATGATTTATTAGAAAAAAAATCCGACTTTGATAAATTAATGAGACTTCGCAGTAATATAATCCCATCACAAAATTAATGAATTTTCATTCTAACAAATAATGTAATAACAAACATTAAAATTTTTTAAACTTTTCAAATTGAAATAACTTTTACATTTTTATCAATTTTCGAAATCGTTGAAAGTTCAAAAACGTTCAATGTCCAGATCAGATTGTATTAAAAAACATTCGAATTTTGGACGTTTTTAAATTTTTTACGCAAAGTGTTTGGCAACTCAGAAGTTTTTGAATTCATTAGAATTTATAGAAGGCAAAATCCAAAGTCCCATTTCCAAACTATTTCAAATTCAAAAATATATGAAATTCGGACGTTTATAAATTCTGTATTGGAACTCATTCGAAATTCAAATGTTTTTGAATTTTTAACAGATTTGGAAATTAATTTTAAATCTTCAAAGATTTCGACAATTGAACGAAATTCAAATGTAATTTTAAAATCAAATGGTTTTCCATTTTTAATATTTATTACATGATTTATTAGAAGGAAAACTTCGAATTTGATACATTAATGAGATTTTACAGTTATATATAGCAAAATTCCTTACTTATTTTTCTGATAAATCATGTAATAAAAAATATTCAAACTTGAAAAATATTTTGTTTTGAAATACGTTTGAATTTCGATAGATTGTCGGAATCGTTAAAAAATTTTAAAAATTTAAATGTAAAAAATGTAACAGCTCAATTTAAATATAATTTTAAATTTGAATTTTTTTATAATTTGAATATTTATTGTTACACGATTTATTAGAAAAAATTCTAATTTGATACATTATTGAGATTTTGCAGTTATATAATCTGATCTAAAAATTATGAATTCGCCTTCCAGTAAATCATGTAACATTAAATATTCAAATTTAAAAACTTTTAAATTTTAAGCTACTTCTAAATTTCGATCAATTTTCGGAATCGTTAAAAATGTTAAAAACGTTCAATTTTCAAATCAGTTAAAATTTGGAAATCGAATGTTTTTACATTTTTACTGATCTGAAAGTCGATTTTCATTTCCATTATTTAAAATTTTCGACTTTGAATATTTATTATCACATGATTTATTAGAAGAAAAATTCCGAATTTGATACTCTAATGAGATTTTGTACTTACATAATCTCATCGCAAAATTAATGAATTTTGCTTCTGATAAATCATTTAATAATAAACATTCATATTTGTAAAACTTTTCAAATTTAAACAACTTTGAAATTTTGATCAATTTTCGAAATCGTTGAAAACGTAAAAACTCGATTTCCAGACCAAATTAAATACAATAATATCCGTTTTCAATACAAAAGTTTTCAAAGATTCCGAAAATCGAAATAAATTCAAACATTTTAAATTCAAATGTATTTCAATTTGAATATTTACCAGATGATTTATCAGAAGGAAAACTCCAACGTGAAATTTCCAAATTATTTAAAATTTAAAAATATATGAGATTCCAACGATTTTAAATTCTGTATTCGAACTGTTTCAAAATTCGAATGTTTTTGAATTTTCAACTGATATGGAAATTAATGTTAAATCTTCAAGGATTTCGAAAATCGAACGAAATTCGAATGTAATTTTAAAATCGAATGTTTTTCTAATTTGAATATTTATTAAATGATTCATTAGAAGGAAACCTCTAAATTTGATGCACCAATAAAATTTGGAGTTATATATCGCAAAATTCGTGGATCTTGCTTCTAATAAATCATGTAAAAATAAATATTCAAATTTGCAAAATATTTAACTTTTAAATTACGTTTGAATTTGGATGGATTTTCGGAATCGTTAAAAAGTTTAAAACATTCAAATGTAAAAAATCTAAAAGTTCAATTCAAATATAATTTTTAATTCGAATAATTTTCGAATTTGAATATTACATAACTTATTAGAAAAAAATGCCGTATTTGAAAAATTAATGAGATTTTGCAGTTATGTTATATAATAGTAAATATTCAAATTTGAAAAAAAATTCGTCTCTAAAATTACGTTTCAATTTTTTTCGTTTTGGGAATCTTTAAAGATTTAAAATGAATTTCCAAATTAGTTAAAAATTCAAAAACATTCGAATTTCGAAACAGATCGAATAGAGAATTTGAAAGTTAGAATTTCGAATATTTTTTAATGTGAAGTAATTTAAAAATTTGACGTTTTTAAACTTTTTAACAATTTCGAAAATCGATAGAAATTTAGAAGTAGTTTAAAATTGAAATTTCTTTTGTTTAAATTTGAATATTTAATATTACATGAGTTATTAAAAGAAAAATTTATGAATTTTGCGATTTTCAGATCAGTTGAAAACAGCCTTGTGCATCTCTCCATATTTCAGATCTTAACTTGACCCCACAACTGTCAGAAGTTTATTAGTTCCTAAGATCTCCAGCGTGGCGCTAGTTGTCCCATTACTCCCTGTTTTTGCATAGAAAACAATGGTACTAAATCACTTTTTAAATTTTTTTAGAAAACCAAATGTTATTCCCATGCAAACAAATTCTTGAAATTAAAACAATAATACTCATTTAACATTTAAAAATAGTTTCCTCAATCATTTTCTGTGAATACTAAAGACAAAATATGATTTATATGGTCGTACAGTAATCCTGATAAAGTGGAATATATCTTAAATTTGAATTTGAATGAAAATTAAAATATGATTCTTAAAGTTTATTGTCGAAAACAAATTAACAATATTATCAATAGACTGTCAAAAAAAAAATCCGGAAGGTAAATTTGAATAGTACTAAGTTTAAACTAACCCTGTGAATACTCTCGCTTATGAATATATAATAGATATTATGTATTTCTAATTGAATTTAACTAAATTTACATTCAAAAACATTTTATTTAATAATCAGTGAAAAATACAAAATAAAATTTCTTTAATTGCTCTTCTTTATCATTATATAATTCTAAGTCTTTAAAACAAAGATATTAAAACGCTGATTATATTTACATCTTGGACGTTTGATAAAATTATAATTCATATTTGTTTCTCTGAAAAATAGTTCTTTTCAAAAATTTTAATGATTAAATAAACTATTTTTAATGTTCTTTACACATTTTTGTTATATGTTTATGAATAAAAATTCATTTCAATTTCAATGACATTTTCTTATTATATAGTCAATAGTAGAAGTACTCTATAAATCCTCACATATTAAGTTAGAACTTTTATACTATTAAAACTTTTTTCACAAAACTATTTATATATTGTATTGATATAAATATTATTTACTGCGTTTTCAGATATAAAAAGGATTATATTTAACTTTTTATTCAGATTCAAATCTAATATTCCACTTTACCAAGTTTATTGGGTGAAGTTTTAATTCATGTATTCCATTTGCATGTATATACATCGTTTGGAAAGTTGTTTTGAAATATAAAATGAGGAACATTCTTTTCATTTCAAAATTTTTTTTACAAAAATAACATTTTGTTCATTAAAAAATAAAAAAACAAGTGGTCTACTCCCATTGCTTACAATGCAAAAACAGGATGTGGTGGGACAACTAGCGCCGCGCTGAAGATATTAGGAACTAGCCAACTTAGGACACTAAGGAATCGCCATTTTGTTTTCAGATGCACAGGGCTGGTTGAAAATTCATAAATATTCGAATTTCGAACGTTTTCAAATTCTGTATTCGAACTGTTTCAAAACTCGATTGTTTTTTAATTTCTAACTGATTTGGAAATTAATTTTAAATCTACAACGATTCCGAAATATTTATTACATGAATTATTAGAAGCAAAATTAAGAATCTCATACATTAATGAGATTTTGCAGTTATATAAGAAACTTTTCAATCTTAAACTACTTCTAAAGTTCGATCGAATTTCGAAATCGAGAGTTTTTAAACTTTCAACTGATTTGGAAATTATTTTAAATCTTCAATGATTCCGAAAAACGAACGAAATTCAAACGCAATTTTAAAATCAGATTAGACAGTTATATCTTTTAAAATTCATGATTTTCCCTTCGAATAAATTATATACTAAAAAATATTCAAATTTGAAAAAAATTAATTTAAACTTTCTTCAGAATTTCCATCGATTTTTGGAATATTTAAAAAGTTTTAAAACACTCAATTTCCAAAACAGTTTAAATTCGAAAAACTAATGTTTTTAAATTTTTACTTATCTAAAAATCTATTTTAATTTCCAACCATTTTCGTATCAGAAGCAATTTATTATTTAAATTATTTATTAGAAGGAAAATTCTGAATTTAAGTTTATATTAATGAGTCTGTGTAGTTATATAATCTTATAGCAAAAGCCATGGATTTTCTTTCCGATAAATCAATTTATAACAAACATTCAAATTTTAAAAATCTTTAAAATTAAAATAACTTTTAAATTTTGATCAATTTTCAAAATTGTTGAAAATTTAAAAAATGTTGATTTCCAGATCAGAATAAATTTAAAAATATTCGAATTTAAAGCGTTTTTAATGTTGTATTCAATGTATTTGGTAACGGGGAATTTATTAAATTTTTAAAGGATTTAAAAATTCTTTTAAAATTTTCAAAAATTCTGAAAAGCGAAAGAAATCCAAACGTAATTTTAAATTCGAATGTCTTTTTCAATATGAATATTTATCACATAATTTATTAGAAGAAAAAATCCAACTCCCCATTTCCATATTATTTTAAATTCAAAAACATTCGAAATTCGAACGTTTTTAAATTCTGTACTCGAACTGATTCGAAATTCGAATGTTTTTGAATTTTTTACTGATTCGGAAATTAATTTTAAATTTGCTTTGATTCCGAAAATCCAACGAGATTCAAACATAATTTTAAATTCGTGGATTTTTCTTCTAATAAATCATGGAATAATAAATATTCAAATTTGAAATACATTTCAATTTTAAATTACGTTTGAATTTCGATCGATTTTCGAAATCGTTAAAAAGTATTCAAAAGTTCCGGAATTCGAACGAAATTCAAATGTAATTTTAAATTCGAAACATTTTTGCATTTGAATATTTATCATTACAATTTAAACATTCGAATTAAAGATCACGTTTGAATTCCAATAAATTTTCAGAATCGTTGAATGTTTAAAAACGTTCGATTTCCAAATTATTTCAAATTCAAAAAAATTTTGGAATTCGAACCTTTTTAAATTCCGTACTCGAACTGTATCGAAAATCGAACGTTTTCGCATTTTTAACTGATTTAGAAATCGATTTTAAACTTTCACCGATTCCGAAAATCGAACGTAATTCAAACTTTATCGTAAATTCGAATGTTTTTCAAATTTGAATGTTTACATGATAGAAATTAAAACTCGAATTTTGATACAATAATGAAATATTATAATCATAATTTCGTATCAAAAATCACGAACTGCAGATTGACTATAAATCTAATATAAAAAAATAATAGTAAAAATGAGAATATTTTTTTACATTTAAAAATTTTTTAAAATACCTTTTCCAACTGCGTGCTCCAAAGCGCATAAGCCGGTATTTCCCGTAGCTCCAAAAATCACTACTTTCTTCATTTTCACGGTTTGTTTTTCTGTGGCAATGGCAGAAAATCAGAAATATTATGAAAATTTATTTCCTATCGGCTATTACGTGTTCGTTTCTTGAACACCTTATGCTTATGACTTTACACTTTACATTCACTGCTTGATAACAACCGGAAACTTCAGAAAAACAGCTGACTACAGATAAGTGACCATGACACTGCCTATTTTACATATCAGATTTAATAACCTCTTTTTAAAAAGTACTAGACTGTTATGTGCGCGCGCACGCGCGCGCTTACTTTTATACTCATTTTGATAATTTGCTCAATTTTCTAATAACAATTTATGTGTTAAAATTTTCTGAAGACTTATATTCTTGTTGAAATTAGATCCTGAAAGAATGAATTCAGTGTATCAATGCATCGTAAAATGTACAAGTACTATTATTAGGGAGCGTTCATATATTCCGTAACGTTATTTTAAACACTTTTACCTTCCCACACCCTAACTGCAGTTACGTAATATTTTTTTTGTATTATTTTAAAAAACTGAACAGACGTTTTGTTAATAAAAATTAATTTTCAGGATGAAGTGCGGTATAGAAATAAATTAAACAATATTTTGATGTAACACAACAATGCTTCTTTGATATTTGTTTAGTTACACACATCTTAAATTTATTTACAAGGGAAGAAGTATCAGTATTTTTTCAAAGAATTATATAAGTTTTATCATTTTCATGAGACAATTAGGAAAGATTTTTAAATATTCAAGATGTGTCAAGGAAAGAATGCAGAAGATTTAAAAAATATATATTTTATTTTACAGGATTTTACAAATTATTAGAAAAATGTCAGCCTTTTCAAAAGATATTTAGGTCTTTTATAATTTCAGAAGAAATAATAAATATTCCATAAGTTTTCGGAAATGCTCCCAAGGTTTAAAATATTTAAAGTCTATGCAAAGCCTCTTGAATTTCTAAAAATATTTGTAAATTAATCCAATTTTTTCTTAAAATGTTGAAAAAATTATTTAAAGTGTAAAAAATTGACCTCAAAATCTTCCAAAATTTCTTACGAATTTGAAAAAAATTATAAAATATTTGTGAATATTTCATATTCGCCAACAAAAAATCTAGATGAAGAAAAATATATATATTTCGGGATTTTACAAAATAATAGGAAAAGTTCGAGCCTTTTAGAATTAAATATCTACACAATACTTCTTAAATTCTTAAAAATATTATTATCTGACTGGAATTTTTCTTGAAATTTAGGAAAGTTATTTAAAGTCTAAACTGCTGCCTAAAATATCCCCAATTTTCTTAATAAAAACTTGAATAACATTAATTTCTTCACTTGAGACCTTTCAAATTTATTCTAATTATGGGCATTTGAAATATTTTGCTTTAAAATCTTCTACTGTTTCTTGAAATTTAAGGAAATATTTGATGTTTTAAAATCTTTTTTGAATTTTCTGCTGAAGCTCATTTTTCCAATTAAAAATTCTTAAGAAATTGTTTTGGTAACCTATAGAATTTATGTCATTACCCTGAATTTTCAAAAAAGTCCTAAAATATCTTATAAATTTTTATTGTTTTTTAATGGTGTTAAAACATGTGAATATCTCTTAAATTTCCTAAAATTTATTCTAAAATTATTTATTTTGGCACGATGTTGGTTTAAACACTTGTTAAGCCTTTTTTTACTTTATAAAATAATATAAAAAGTTTTTGAATCTTTTCTAACGAGTTCTTAGAACTCATTAGTACAAAATTGTTTGAAATTTTCCCATTAAACTAAACTATATATTTTTCCTTCTCTTGACGCCCTAAAAAACTAAGTTTACCTACATTTGAATTAAATCACGGAAAATGGAAATGATTTTATTAAAATCTTCCATATTATTTTTTAACAATTTTGAAATCTTTGAAATTAACAATTATTATTTCAGACTTAATTATTAACTGCTTAAAATTTCTCCATAACTGTTTAAAAAAAAAAATTATTCTCAAAATCTTTCAAAATTATTAAGATCTCTTTGAAAATTAAAAAAACGATTAGCCAGATGTAAAAAAAGAAAACATTTTTTTCTTCTTAAAAACTCCGGAATTATAATATGGCAGCAATAAAATTTATAATTGAATCTTTATCTATTTCGGTGTTGTGAAAAAATTAGTCATCTAACAATTCATTGATTTTTTGATAAATGATAACTTAAAAAGCAAAAAAACAATCATTTTCATTCAAACATAGAAAAAATGTTTACTCTAAATTTTTTTTTTAATATCACATTCATTTTTGAAAATTTGTTTTATTGGTAACGTTTGATACTAATTCCATTATATAACCTTTAAGTCAATAATCAAATTATGTTACTTAAATTTCGGGAACTAAGTTTTAATCTTTATTTACTTAAATTACCAGAAAACCTTAATTCTCTAACAATCAATTTTGAAAATTTGATCGCTTGGCAACTTTTGATACTTATCCGAGAACAAAATTAAAACACGTTTATAAAAATTAAATGCAGATACTCATTTCACAAAATCAGAATCATTTAAAAAATTATTTAATTAAAACTGTGGTATTTTAAATATTAATTCACTTTTATCATGCATATTATATTCAATATTCAATTATATAATCTTAAATAAATTATATATATATATATTTTTTTTAAATTTCATAATTAATTAATGAGTTTACCAAATAAGAAGGATTAAACAATTATTTTCATTTGTACAGTCAAATATTGTTTACATTATATTCTCCTTTAAATCTGAAGCAGCATTTGTATACCTCTAATCTATTAATTACCTTGTAAATTAATTTTTAAAAAAATTAAAATATATGTAAATATAAAATATAAATATTTGAAAGAAAAAATAAACTTCGATACAAAAGGTATCAGATAATATTTAAATACATAATCTGAAACTGAATACAGTAGAACCTCGCTTATCCGAGGCCGCATGATCCGAGTTCGCATATTTTTAGAACATTTTCTAAATATTTCGGAAGATTTAACAAAATTCCAAATCATATTTTTTAAATATTAACAAAATTTCCAAAAATATTTTAAAAGATTTACAAAGACTTTCAAAAGCTCTCAAAGTTTTTACAAAAGTTTCAAAGATTTCGAAAAGATGAGTCATAAATTTTAAAAGATTTAAAATAATTCGAAAGATTTTTAATGTTTTCAGAAAGATTTAAAAAATTTCAAAAGATTTCAAATAAATAAAAAAATATTTCAAGACAATTTCTAAATATTTCTGAAGATTCAAAACAAAATTTCAAAGATTTTACTTCATAAGTTCAAGAGATTTTCAAATTTTCAAAAAGAATTCCAGAATGTTAAAAAGATTAAAAAATATTTCTAAACATTGAAAATACATTAAAATTTGTTTCGAGATTTTTAAAAATTTTTAATGGGCTCAAAAGATTTGGAAGACTATACAAGGAATTTCAAATTCACAAAACTTTCAAAATTTGCACAAAAAAGAAACAGAATTCACAAAGATTAAAAAAATTGTACAAAGGTTTCAAAGATTTCAAAAGATTTTAAATAATTTCAAAAACAGTTTATAAAAACTTCTGAATATTTATGAAGATATAACAAAATTTTAAATAATATTTTTTAAATAATATTTTTTTTTAAGATTTACAAAGAAATTCAAAAGGTATTTTAAAGCTTTCACAGTTTTCACAAAAGTTTGCAAAAATTTCACAAAAGTATCAAAATTTTTGTAAAGATGACACATAAATTTTAAAAGATTTCAAAAATTTTTAAAAACATTTTTATTAATTTTAAAGATTTAAAAATATTTCAGAAAATTTTCAAAAATTTCAATACATTTCGAATAAATAAAAAATATTTCACGACAAGTCCTAATTATTTCTGAAGACTCAAAACAAAATTTTTACAAACAATTCAAGAATTTTAAAAGATTTAAAAAATGTTTCTAACATTGAAAATACAATGAAAAATTTTGTAAGATTTTTAAAGATTTGAATGTGCTCAAAATATTTGAAGAACTTTACAAAGAATTTCAAAAAAATGCACAAAGCTTTCAAAGTTTTCACAAAAACGAAAGATTTTACAAAGATTAAAAAATTCCCACAGAGATTTTAAAGATTGCAAAAGCTTTTAAATAATTTTTTAAAAATTTTATAAAAACTTCTAAATAATTCTGACTATTTAACAAAATTTCAAATAATATTTTTTTTTAATATTAAACAAAATTTAAAAGATTTCATTTAAATAACAAAATATTTCACGTAATTTTCTAAATATTTCTAATGATTTGAAACCAAATTTCACAATATTCTAAAATATTTACAAAGAATCTCAAATATTTCTAAAGATTTTAAACAATTTTCAAATATTTCAAACTTCATAAGAGTTTCAAGAGATTTTCAAATTGTCACAAAGAATTCAAGAATTTTAAAAGATTGAAAAATATTTCTAAACATTAAAAATATATTTAAATTGTTCACAAAGATTTTTAAATATTTAAATGTGCTCAAAAGATTTGAAAAACTTTACAACAAATTTCAAATTCACAAAGCTTTCGAAAATTTTCACGCAAAAAAACAACAGAATTCGCAACAATTAAAAAAATTTCACAAAGGTTTCAAAGATTGCAAACGAATTTTAATATTTTTTAAAAACTTCTACATATTTATGGAGATCTAAAAAAATTTCAAATAATAGTTTTTAAATGTTAAAATTTTTTAAAAAGATTTACAAAGTAATTGAAAAGATTTTTGAAAGATTTCAAAGTTTTCAAAAAAGTTGCAAAGATTTCAAAAAAATTTTGTAAAGACGACACATACATTTTCAAAGATTTCAAAAACTTTTAAAAACATTATCAATCATGTTAAAGATTTTGAAAGATTGCAAAAATTTCCATAGATTTCGAATAAATAAAAATATATTTCACGACGATTTTTAAATATTTCTGAAGATTCAAAACAAAACTTCATAATATTATAAAATATTTACAAAGAATTTCAAAGATTTCACAAATATTTAAAACAAATTTCAAAGATTTCAGACGTCATACGAGTTTTAAGAGATTTTGAAATTTTAAAAAAGAATTAAAGAATTTAAAAGATTTAAAAATATTTCTAATCATTATAAATGAATTAAAAAATGTTAGAAGATTTTTAAAGATTTAAATGTGTTCAAAAGATTTGGAAAACTTTACAAAGAATTTCAAAAAAATTCACAAAGCTTTCAAAATTTTCACAAAAATGTCAGATTTCACAAAGATTAAAAAAATTTTACAAAGATTTTAATGATTGTAACAGATTTCAAATCATTTCAAAAAGATTTTAAAAAATCTTCTAAATAATTCTGAAGATTTAACAAAATTGCAAATAATACTTTTTTAACATTAAACAAAATTTAAAAGATTTACAAAAAACTTCAAAGCTTTCTAAAGCTTTCAATGTCTTCATAAAAGTTTCAAAGATTTCGCAAAGATTTCAAACTTCATAAAAATTTAAAGAGATTTTTAAATTTTCACAAAAAATTCAAGAATTTTAAAACATTTAGAAATATTTCTAAATATTGAAAATACATTAGAATTTTTTTAGGATTTTTAAAGACTTAAATCTGCTCAAAAGATTTGGAAAACTTCACGAAGAATTTCAAATTCACAAAACGTTCAAAATTTGCACACAAAAAAATGCAAAAAGATAAAACAAATTTCACAAAGGTTTCAAAGATTGCAAAAGATTTTAAATAATTTTAAAAGGATTTTATAAAAACTTCTAAATATTTACGAATATTTAAAAAAATTTTAAATAATATTTTTTAAATATTAAAAAAATGGTTAAAGATTTACAAAGAAATTGAAAAGACTTTCTAAAGCTTTCAAAATTTTCAATCAAGTTGCAAAGATTTCACAAATGTTTCAAAAATTTTGTAAAGATAACACATAAATGTTCAGAGCTTTCAAAAACTTTTAAAAAGATTTTTAATCATTTTAAAGATTTTGAAAGCTTTCAGAAAGATTTCAAAAATTTCCATAGATTTCAAATAAATAAAAAAATATTTCTCGACAATTTCTAAATATTTCTGAAAATTCAAAAAAAAAAATTCATAATATTCTAAAATATTTACAAAGAATTTCAAAGATTTCAGTCTTCATAAGAATTTCCAGAGATTTTCAAATTTTCACAAAGAATTCAAGATTGTAAAAATATTTTAAAATATTTTTAATCATTGAAAATACATGAAAAATTTTTAGAAGATTTTTGAAGCTTCAAATATGTTTAAAAGATTTGGAAAACTTTACAAAGAATTAAAAAAAAAATCACAAATAAAAAAATATTTTTAAACTTAAACAAATTTTCACAAATATTTTAAAAGATTTATAAAAAATATCTAAAGCTTTCAAAGTTTCCACAAATGTAGGAAATATTTCAAAAAAGTTTCAATCAAAGATTTTAAATTTAAATAATTTAAGAAATATTTCAGCAAAATTTCTTAATATTTTTGAAGAATTAAAAAAATATATTCTAAAATATTGACAAAGAATTTCATAGATTTTCACAGAAATTTCATATGATTTTTAAAAGATTTCGAAGATTTCAGATTTGATAAGGATTTCAAAGACTTTCACAAAGAGTTCAAAAATTTCGAAAGATTTAAAAATATTTCTAAATATTGAACAAACATTTACAAAATTTAGAAGATTTTGAAAAGATTTTATTATATCCAAATATTTGTTAAAATTTACAAAGAATTTCAAACAAATTTCTAAAGCTTTCAAAGTTTTCACAAAAGTTTCAAAGATTTCGCATAAATTTCAAAAGATTTTAAATATATAAAAAAATATTTTGCATCACTTTCTAAATGTTTCTAGAGATTCAAAAATAAATTTCAAAATATTTACAAAGAATTTCACAAAGATTTGAAACAAATTTGAAAGATTTCAGGCTTTAAAGCAATTTAAAAATGTTATCAAATTTTCACAAAGAATTCAAAAATTTTGAAAAATTTCTAAACATTTAATAAATTTAAAAATTTTAGAAGATTTTGAGAAAATTTCAATATATTCAAAAGAACTGGAAAAATTTTAAACGAATTTTTAAAAAATGCACCAAGTTTTCACAAAAATTTCAGATTTCAAATAATATTTTCTATTTTTTTTTTAAATTCCAAAAATATTTGAAAACATTTACAGAAAATTTCAAAAGATAATAACCACAAAAATTCATATTTGACAAAGATTTAAAAATGATTTTAAATAACTTTAAAACGATTTTACAACAATTTTTAAATACTTCTGAAGATTTAACAAAAAGTTTCAAAAGATTTTACAAATATTTAAAAAAAAATTTCAAATCTTAAGAATTGATTAAAAATAGTTATTTAAACATATTGCTATTGTTTATAACTATTTTCTCTTAGAGTATGTTGGAAAGCTGCGATTTAAAAAATAAATTTTCAGTTTTTCTCTGAATTTTTAGTCAGAAAAAAATAAAAAATATTAATATTATTTTATAAAAAAAGGCTTTCAGTAAATATTTTAAGAAACTTTTTCCTGGGAAAAATGTTAATGATCTTGAATTTAAAACAATTAATGTTAAGAGAATATTTCAAAGAATCCGAAAGATTTCAAAAATAATATTATAATAATAAATATAATAAATATTATATATATGTATATAATATAATAAATATAATAATAAATATTTTAAAATGTTTACAGTTTTGCATAGAATTTTGCAGATTTCAAGCAAAAATAGAAGATTTTCGTTTTTAAAATTTTATTTTAAGAAAATATTTTTAAATATTTTAGAACCTTCTATAATATTGACAAAGTCTGGAAAGATTTCAAAAAATTAATAATAAAATTTAAATTTTTAAAGATTACGAAATAAATAAGGATATATATTTGTATAAACATTTTTCTTACGATTCCTTGGAAAAAATTTTAATGAGTTTTAATTTATAAACAGTCAAACAGATTTCTAATAATAGGGCAACTGAAAGATCCGAAAAAATGAAATTCTTGAAACAGTAAATTTCCTGAAAAATAAAATATGCGAAATAGACCATTCCCGAAATTTTAGGAATACTTTGAGTCAGTTTAAAAGATATTTAGGAATTTTAGAATTCTCTGAAAAATGGAAAATGTTTTAAAGCTATGAAATATTTCCAAAAACTTATGAAATATATTTAATTTCTTAAAAACTTTGAAATGTCCTAAATATCCTTAAAACTGATTTGAATTTTTCCTGAAATGTGGTAAAAACCTCGGAAATAAAAAATGTTGTTTAAAATTTTCTAGATTATAAAAGTAAAAAGTATGATTATGTTAGTATTGATATTAATATAATTTTTGAAATTTTTTCAAAACTTCTAAATACCTTTCAAAATCATTCAAATTTTGCCTAGTTTTTTTTGAAAATTCTGCAATATTAAAAATTTGGAATAAAAAATGTTTCAGATTCTTTTTCGAAAATTTAAAAAACCTTTTACAATTTTATTTTACAATAGAATAAATAAATAAAGGTAAACAAAATAGATGCGAAAGAAAATCCTTCTCTAAAAAAAGGTGTGTCATGCAAATTTCAGAGCATTGTTGTTAGTTTTCCTCAAATATTAAACAAAAGTTGTATTTTTGCAACAGGTGAAAAATTACCACTTTTCAATATTTTCATTATATTATTAAAATTTAAATCATTATTTTTGAAAACCCAAAATTTACTCAAAAATATATATTTTAAACAAAAAAATTATTAATTTTAAAAAACATCAAAATTTTGTTAATACAAAAGATGAATCAAAAGATTAAAATCAATGAAAAATAATTATTTTAGTGGATTTTACCAAACTTCAGGAAAAATTCGATTAAGTTTAAAAGTTATTCTGCCGAAAACAGAAACAAATCTTCATTCAAATTAAAGTGAATTTTCAACAAAATAATTAAATTTTCAACCAAACAGATGAATTTTCAACCAAAAAGATTGAGTATCTGTAAAAAAAATGTCGGCAAAAAGTCGAATGGTTAAATTTTCAGTTAAAAAATGAATTTTCAACCGAAAAAACAACTAATTTTCAATTAAAGAAATGAACTTTTAACCGAATAGACTCATTTTTAAAAAAATACATTAATTTTCAACCCAATTTGAAATTTTTAAAAGATTTTTAAGACTAATAGTTAAATTGTCATTTACAAAGAAAAATTGCAGCAAAATATTTCAATTTTTAAGCAAAGAAATGAATTTTTAACTAAGATAATGAATATTCAACTAGGAAACTGATTTTTAACGCAATAGTTGAATTATTAACCCAAAATATGAATTTTCTACAAAAAAGGCCAATTAATAAATTAATAAATTTTCGACAAAAAACGGAATAGTTAAATTTTCAGTTAAATAAGTTAATTTTCAACACAAAAAAACAAGGATTTTTCAACCAAATAATTATATTTTTAAGAAAGGAAATTAATTTTGTGATTAAATAATGAATCTTTATTATAAAAATGAATTTTTAACACAAAAGCTGAATTTCCAATTCAAAAGATAACTCTTCTACCAAAAAAGACAAATTTTTAACAAAATAGTTCAATTGACAACTAAACAAATGAATTTCCAACTAAGAAGATTAAATACGTATAAAAAAATACATTATCAACAAAAAATGGAATAGTTCAATTTTCAGTTAAAAAAGTTAATTTTCAACAACAAAAAGAAAGAATTTTCAACCAAATAATTAACTTTTTAAGCAAAGAAATTAAAGTTTAAATCACATAATAATTGTCTACCAGAAAGGACAAATTTTCAACAGAATAGTTCAATTTTCAACCAAACAGATGAATTTTCAATCAAGAAGATTAAATTTATATAAAAAAAGATAAATTTTCGTCCAAAAATGGAATAGTTAAATTTTTAAATAAAAAATTTAAATTTCAACACAAAATAAAGGAATTTTCAACAAAATATATACATTTTAAAGTGAGGAAATTAAGTTTCAACCTAAATAATTAATCTTTAACCAACAAATAAATTTTTAACCCAATAGTTGAATTTTCAATCCAAAAGATGAATGTTCCAAAAAAAAAGACAAATATTCAACAAAGAAAATTAAATGTCTATCAAACAAGATTCATTTTTAACAAAATACATACATTTTTAAACTGCAGAACATAAATGTTAAACCAAGCATGGAATAGTTACATTTTCAGTGAAAAAAATATTTAGAAAAAATTAACAATATAATTCGATTTTTAAATAAAGAAATTAAGCCTTGACGAAGATAAATTTTCGAAAAAACAGAATAGATACAATTTCCGTTAAAAAAATTATTTTACAATAAAAAAGTAATTTTCAAAGAAATCAATTTTAAACCAAAAAGGTGTATTTTCATTTGAAGAAGATAAATGTTAAACTAAAAATGGAATAGTTAAATTTTCAGTTAAAAAAATTTATTTTCACAAAAAAGCAACTATTTTTTAAACGAATAAATTAGTTTTTAACTAAAATAATGAATTTCCAACCAAAAAATTTATTTTAAACTCAATAGTTAAACCTTCAACCAAAGGAATGAATTTTCAACAAAATACCTAAATTTTCAACCAAATAGATTAATTTCTAAGTGAAGAAGATAAGTGTTAAATCAAGCGTGGAATAGTTAAATTTTCAGAAAAAAATTAATTTCTGCAATAAAAAAATCAACAAATTAGTTGAATTTCTGAATAAAGAAATTAATTTTCAACTAAAATAAAGAATCTTCAAACAAAAATGAATTTTTAAACCCAATAGTTGAATGTTCAATTGAAAAGGTGAATTTTCTACAAAAAACAAAAAATTTATATAAAACTAGATGAAGTTTCAACAAAATAGTTAAATTTTCAAACAAAGAGAAGAATTTTGAAACTAAGAAGATAAATTTTTGTGCAATTTTCAATCAAAGAAATAAATTTTCAATCCAAATTATTCGCTTTGTACCAAAAATGATTAATTTCTAAAATTACACGAATTTTTAACCCAATTGTGAATTTTTAAAGAAATTTCTATAGACAAGCAGATTATAATATAATAATCTTAATATTCTCCCACAAAAGACAAAGGTTAAAAAAATATATAAATTTTCAGACAAATAACTGAATTTTCAACCGAAGAAGATAAATGTTTTTGTTTCAATAGTTCAATTCTTAAACAAAGAAATTAAGCTTCAACGAAGATAATGAATATTCAACAAAGAAATTGAATTTTTAACTTAATAGTTGAATGCTTAACCCAAAATATAAATTTTCTACCAAAAAAGAAAAATTTTTAACAAAATATTTAAATTTTCAACCAAATAGATTAAGTTTTACACCAAGAAGATTAAATATCTATCAAAGTATATCAATTTTTCCAAAAAATGGAATAGTTAAATTTACAGTTAAAAAAAATGTGTGCCACAAAAAATAATTTCAATAAAATAAATAAATTTTTAAGCAAAGAAATTTATTTTTGAATTAAATAAAGAATATTCCAGCAAAAAATTAATTTTTAACGCACAAGCTCAATTTTTAATCGAAACGATGATTTTTCTGCAAAAAATAAAAGTTTTCGATAAAATAGTTCAATTGTCAACAAAACAGATGAATTTTCAAACAAGATATTAAAAAAGATACATTTTCAGAAAAAAGTGGAATAGTTAAATTTTCAGTTAAAAAAATTTTTTCCCAACACAAAAAAAAGGAATTTTAAACCAAATAGATGAATTTTCAACCAAAAAGATTGAATACCTGTAAACAAAAAATTTCGAAAAAAAGTCGAATGGTTAAATATTCAGTTAAAAAACATTATTTTTCAATCGAAAAAAACAAACTAATTTTCAATGAAAGAAATGATTTTTAAACCGAATAGATTGATTTTTAAGAAAATATATGAATTTTCAAACCAATTTGAAATTTTTAAAAGATTTTTTAAACTAATAGTTAGATTAGCCAACAATAATATTAACATTCTGCTACAAAAAACAAAGTTTTTAAACAAAATAGCAAAAATTTTCAGCCAAATAGCTGAATTTTCCTACTGAAAAAGAAGAATGTTAAACCAAACATGGAATTCAGTAAAAAAACATTAATTAAAAAATTTTTTACCAATATAGTTCAATTTTTAAACAAAGAAATTATCAAGCCTCAGAAAAGATGATGAATTTTAAACAAAAAAATAAATTTGTAACCCAATAGTTCAATAGTTCAATAGTTCTATTTTCAACTGAACAAGATAAATGTTAAACCAAAAATAGAATAGTTAAATTTTCAGTTAAAAAATTCTTTTCACAAAAAAGCAACTATTTTTTAAAGAAAGAAATTAATTTTTGTTCTAAAATAATGAATTTTTAATCAAAAAATTTAAAATAACTCAATAATTGAATTTTTAACCCAATAGTTGAACATTCACCCGAAAAGATGAATTTTCAACAAAATGTCTACATTTTCAACCAAATAGCTGAATTATTGGGATGACTGAAAAATCCCGAAAAATAAAATTCCCGACACAGTAAAATTCCCGAATTAAAAAATTCCCGAATAATCAAATTCGCGAATGATAAAACTGACGAAAAACAAAAATATCGATTTGGAAAATTCCCAAATAATAAAATACACGAATAGTAAAATTACCGAAAAATAAAAGTACCGAATTCTCGAATTGGAATATTCCCGAATAATAAAATTTATGACAGCTTATTATATTACCGAATTGGAAAGTTTCCGTACATTAAAGTTCTCGACATTTTATAATATTACCGAATTGGAAAATTCCCGACAGAAAATTGTCGATTTATAAAATATCCTAATTGGAAAATTCCCGAATTTTAACAATTAGAATTTTTTATAAATATATTTTATTGATTACAAGTACAACAATAAGATATTAGCTTCAAAAATTATTATTAACATTTAAAATTCGAAGCTTATTTTTTTAATTAAAAATATCAATAATTTTAAATAAAATATTTCTAGGTAACGCATGTTTTCTTAATGTTCACAGTACTTGAAAAAATACAAAAA
>NC_046661.1:80974342-81011304 GCF_010883055.1 Belonocnema kinseyi | reverse complement strand
ATTTTGAGTCTGTTTGAAAAACGTTACAAGATACTTAAAAAATTTCACGAGAATTTTGTTCCAAGCGCACGTTTTCAAAAATAAGGAAGACGATACAAAAATTTAATTCTACATTGAAAGATAAAATAATGACTCACATTTTGATGCTTGTTTGAAAATGTTCATAGAATTTGAAAAAAATACAAAAAGCGTTAGCAAAAATTGAATTTTAAATTATATATATATATATTTATTTAAAATTTTAAATTACATTTTCGCGAAAGCTTTTTTGTATTTTTTTTATTCAAAAATATTATGCGCATTTCAAAAAAAGCGTGAAAATGTAAGCAATAATTTTTTCTTTGAAGGAAGAATTAAATTTTGTATCACCTACCGAATTTGTAAAAATGTGCGCTTGGAAGAAAAAAAATTATCCTTAAATTTTCTCTAAATTTTCTAACGCTTTTTGTATTTTTTTTTCAAATTTTATGCACATTTTCAAAAAAAAAGAGTCAAAATGTGAGTCATTATTTTTTCTTTCAATGTAGAATTAAATTTTTGTATTGCCTTCGCTATTTTTGAAAACATGCGTTACCTAAACATATTTTATTTAAAATTATTGCTATTTTAAATTCAAAAAATAAGCTTCGAAATTTTAAATGTTAAAAATAATTTTTGAAACTAATATCTTATTCTTTTATTTGAAATCACTAAAATATATTTATAAAAAATTCTAATGGTTAAAATTCGGGAATTTTCCAATTTGGATATTTTATAAATCGGCAATTTTCTGTCGGGAATTTTATTATTCGGGAATTTTCCAATTCGGTAATATTATAAACTGTCGGGAATTTTAATATTCAGGAATTTTCCAATTCGGTAATATTATAAACTGTCGTGAATTTTATTATTCGGGAATTTTACAATTCGGGAATTTTATAATTTTGAAATTTTATTATTCGAAAATTTTATTATTCGGAAATTTTCCAATTCGGTATTTTTATTTGTATTCAATTTTATTATTGGTGAATTTTATTTCTCGGCAATTTTCCAATTCGGTATTTTTATTTTTCGGCAATTTTATTATTCGCGAATTTGATTAATCGAGAATTTCCTAATTCGGAAATTTTACAGTGTCGGGAATTTTATTTTTCGGGATTTTTCAGTCGTCCCGAATTATTAAGTTAAGAAGATAAATGTTAAAACAAACCCGGAACAGTTAAATTTTCAATTAAAAAAATTAATTAAAATTTTTTTAATAGTTCAATTTTTAAACAAAGAAATTAAGCTTCAACGAAGATAATGAATATTAAACAAAGAAATTGAATTTTTAACCTAATAGTTGAATGCTTAACCCAAAATATAGATTTTCTATCAAAAAAGAAAAAACTTTAACAAAGTATTTAAATTTTCAACCAAACAGATTAATTTTTACACCAAGAAGATTAAATATCTATCAAAGTATATCAATTTTTTCCAAAAAATGGAATAGTTAAATTTACAGTTAAAAAATGCGTGCCACAAAAAAAGAATTTCAATAAAATAATTAAATTTTTAAGCAAAGAAATTTATTCTTGAATTAAATAAAGAATATTCCACAATAAAATTAATTTTTAACGCAAAAGCTGAACTTTTAATTGAAAAATGAGTTTTCTGCGAAAAATAAAGGCTTTCAATAAAATAGTTTAATTTTCAACAAAGCAGATGAATTTAGAAAAAGATACATTTTCAGAAAAAATGGAAATATTTAAATTTTCAGTTAAAAAAATTATTTCCTAACACAAAAAAAGGAATTTTTAACAAAATAGTTAAATTTTTAACCAAACAGATGAATAGTCTACCAAAAAGATTGAATGTCTGTAAAAAAAAATTCGACAAAAAGTCGAATGGTTAAATATTCAGTTAAAAAAAATTAATGCTCAACAGAAAAAAAACGAATCTTCAATTAAAGAAATTAATTTTGAAACGAATAGATTGATTTTTAAGAAAATAGATGAATTTTCAACCCAATTAATAGTTAAATTAATCAGCAACAATATTAATTTTCTGCTACAAAAAACAAAGTTTTTAAACAAAATACAAAAATGTCCAGCCAAATAGCTGAATTATATATTATATAATAATTATATATAGCTGAAAAAGAAAAATGCTAAAACAAACATGGAATAATTGAATTTTCAGTTACCAAAATTCGTTTACAAAGGAAAATTGTAGAAAAATATTTCAATTTTTAAGAAAAGAAATTAATTTTTAATGAATATAATGAATATTCAACTAAGAAACTGAATTTTGAACTCAATAGTTGAATGCTTAACCAAAAATATAAATTTTCTACCAAAAAAGACAAAATATTTAAATTTTCAATCAAACAGATTAATTTTTAACCAAGAAGATTAAATATCCCTCAAAGAAAATAAATTTTCGCCAAAAAAATGTAAAAGTTAAACTGTCAGTTAAGAAATTGTTGACTAAAAAACAAGGATTTTTCAAACAAATAATTAAATTTTTAAGCAAGGAAATTAATTTTGTAATAAAATAACGAATCATCAATCAAAAAAATGCATTTTTAACCCAAAAGTTGAAATTTCAATTCAAAAGATGAATTTTCTGCAAAAAAAGACAAATTGTTAATTAAATACTAAAATTTCCAACTAAACAGATGAATTTTCAACCAAGAAGATTAAATATATATTAAAAAAGATCAATTTTCGACAAAAAATGGAATAGTTAAATTTTCAGTTTAAAAAATTAATTTTTAACACAAAAAAGGCATTTTCACACAAAATAATTAAATTTGTAAGCACTGAAATGAAGTTTTAACTTAAATAATTAATCTTCAACCAACAAATAAATTTTTAACACAATACTTGAATTTTTAATCCAAAAGATGAATTTTCTACCAAGAAAAGACAGATTTTTAACTAAGGAAATTAAATGTATATTAGAGAAAGATTAATTTGTAACAATATACATAAATTTTTGAAGGAATTTTAAAACTAATAGTTAAAATTTCAACCTAAAATGTAGATTTTTAATCAATTAAAATTTTTTTTAACAATATAGTTCAATTTTGAAACAAAGAAATCATTAAGCCTTCTGGAACATGATGAATATTCAACAAAAAAATAACTTTGTAACCCAATAGTTGAATTTTTAATCCAAAAGATAAATTTTCTACCAAATAAAAAAAAATTTTAACAAAATAGTTAAAATTTCGATGAAACAGATAAATTTTCAACCAAAAAGATAAATTTTTTAGAGTATTCAAATAAATAAATTTTAAACTAAGAAGGTCAATTTTCAACTGAATAAGATCAATGTTAAAACAAAAATGGAATAGTTAAATTTTCAGAAAAAATTCATTTTTACAATAAGAAAATCAACAAAAGACTTGAATTTCTAAAAAAAAGAAATTACTTTTTAACTAAAATAAATAAGATTCAAACAAAAAATTAATTTGTAACCTTATAGTAGAGTTTTTAACTCGAAAGTTAAATTATATACAAAAAAAAAAACATTTTTTTAACAAAATAGAAGAATTTTTGACAGAATAGTTAAATTTTCAGTTCAAAAAATTCTTTTCGCAAAAAGCAACTATTTTTTAAATAAAGAAATTAACTTTTTACTAAAATAATGGATCTTCAACCAAAAAATTAAATTTATAACTCAAAAATTGAATTTTTAACCCAATAGTTGAACCTTCATCCGAAAAAATGATTTTCAACAAAATACCTGAATTTTCAACCAAATAGCTGAATTTCTAAGTTAAGGTGATAAATGTTAAGTCAAATATGGAATAGTTAAATTTTCATAAAAAATGAACAAAATACTTGAATTTCTAAACAAAGAAATTAATTTTTAACTAAAATAAAGAAGATTCAAACCAAAAATTAATTTTGTAACCTAATAGTGGAATTTTCAACTCAAAAGATAAATTTTATACACAAAAAAAATATTTTTTTAACAAAATAGATGAATTTTCCACAAAATAGTTAAATTTCAAAAAAAAATTCAAACTAAGAAGATAAGTTTTTATGTAATTTTCAACCGAAGAAATTAATTTCCAACAAAAAGGATTAGTTTTGTAACAAAAAAGATTAATTTCCAAAGAATACACGAATTTTTAACCCAATTGTGAATTTTTAAAGGATTTTTTATTTTATTTCTTTATATATTTATTTATTTTATTTTATCAGACAAATAGCTGAATTTTCAACTAAAGAAGATGAATGTTAAACTAAACATAGATCACTTAAATTTTCAGTTCAAAAAATTATTTTCTATCGAAAAAAACCCATAAATTTTTAACACAACAAAACGAATTTTCAACAATATAATTAAATTTTGTAACAAAGAAATTAATTTTTAACTTACATAATGAATTTTCAATCTAAAATATGAATTTTCTACCAAAAAAAGACAAATTTTCAACCAAGAATATTAAATGTCTGTAAAAAAAATTATTTTTTAACAAAATACATGAGTTTTCAACTGAAGCAGATAAATTTTCCACCAAAAATAGAATATTTAAATTTTCATTTAAAAAAATGAATTTAAAATCAAAACTTCTCAGCAAAATATAATTAATTTTAAACAAAAAAAGTGTTTTCAACTAAAATAAGGAATTTTAAACAAACAAAAAAAGTGAAATTTGTGATATTACAGGATTTTGTGGTCATTTTGGATTCTTAAAAATATTATTTATATATAAATAGTGCAACGAAAATATAGAAAAATAGTTATTTTTTATTTATTATAAAGATAAAATTTGGACTCTTAATTAATAATAAAGTTTACACTTTTTTTACGGTTTATATTTTAAAATAAAATTTTTGTTTAAAATTAAAATAATTTAATATATCCATGTGATAAATATGTAGAGGAAATGTGGTGAATGAAATCTTATAGACAATTCTAATTAAATTCAAACAGTTGAATTTAATTTAAGTAAATAAAAAAAATGTCATTATCGTTGAATTTACTGAAATCTTCTGGCTGGAATAAATAAACATCTGTCAATCATATACGTTTTCAAAATATGTAAGGTTTTTTTCCATGTCAAGACATCAAGCTTTTCCAGGTTTCGTTTTTTTTACATCCAAATAGTCAAATAAACGATTTTTGTATATTTAATTTTTTTATTGGTCAACAATTTCTAGAGAAAGCGGAATCATAAATGAAAAAATTCTCAATTTTTTGCGAATATAAGTCTTCTTTGTGAAATCTTTGAATATATTTTTAAATCTTTGTAAAATCTTTGAAATCCTTAAAATTCTTTTAATGTGTGAAATTTTTTAATTTTTTGAAATTATTTAAAACCTTTGAAATGTTCTGAAATCTTTGACAACTTTTGAATTTTGTTAAATTCTTCAAATCTTTTGAAATTCTCACAAATACTTTGAAATACTTGTGAAATATTTTCAACACCTTTTGTGTAGATTTGAAATCACTAGAGTATTTCCAAAACTTGTGAAACCTATTGGCATTTTCTAAAAGAATGTGAAATCGTTCAAAATTTGGAAAATGTTTTGTATTTTAGCGTAAATATTTTGAAGTTTTTGAAGTTTTTGTATTCTTTTGACATCTTTATGAAATTTTGATGAAATCTCTTAAGTATTTGTGAAATCTTTTTGAAATCTTTCGGATTCATTAGAAATCATGAAAATATTTGAAATCTTTGTGAAATTTTTAGCTATCTTTTAAAAATATTAGAAAAATCTTTGAAATCTTTGTGAAATGTTCGAAATCTTTAACATCTTTGTGAAATCTTTTGAAATCTTCGAAAGAAGTTTTAAAATTTTTGCTAAAATCGTTAAAATCTTCATGAAATGTTTTGCAACATTTGTGAAATGTTCGGAATCTTTCTAAAATCATTGAAATATTTGAAATGTTTTGCAAGGTTTTGAAATATTTGTGAATTGTTGGAAATCTTTGTAAAATCTTTGAAACCTTTCTAAAATCTTTGAAATTTTTGTGAAATCTTCAAAAAAAATTTGAAATCATTAAAAACCTTTTAAATCTTTTGAAATCTTTATGAAATATTCAAAATATCTCTCAAATCTTTTGTAATAATTTGAAATCATTGAAATCTTTGTTAAATGTTTTGAAAGATTTGTGAATTGTACGAAATCTTTGTAAAACTTTTGGATTTTTTAATCTTTATGAAATTTGTATTAAATCCTCGAAATATTTGTGAAATCTTTGGTATTAATTTGGAATCATAAAAATCTTTGAGATCTTTTAAAATCTTTGTTAAATGTTTTGAAATGTTTCTGAAATGTTTTAAACCTTTCTAAAATCTTTTAAATGTTTTGAAATCTTTATGAAATTTTCGAAATATTTGTGAAATCTTTCGTATTCATTAGAAACCATTAAAATATTTTAAATATTTGTGGAATCTTTTGCTACCTTTTAAAATTTTAGTAAAATCTTTGAAATCTTTCTACAATCTTATGAAATATTTGTGAAATGTTCAAAATCTTTGTAAAATCTTTTGAAATCTTCTAAACAAGTTTTAAAACATTTAAAATCTTTAAAATCTTTTGAAATGTTTATGAAATGTTTATGAAATTTGTATGAAATCTTTGAAATCTTCGCGAAATGTTTTGCAATATTTTGAAATGTTCGAAATCTTTCTAAAATCTTTTAAATATTTGTGCAATCTTTTGTATTGGTTTGAAATCATTGAAATAAATGAAATCATTAAAACATTTGAACCATTTGAAAACATTGCTAAACCTTTGTGAAATCTTTTGCTATCTTTTAAAAATTTTAGTAAAATCTTTGAACAATTTTTTGAAATATTTGTGAAATGTTCTAAATCTTTTTAAAATCTTTTGAAATTTTTATGAAATCTTTTAAATATTTGTGAAATGTTTTGGATTCATTTAAAACCATTATAATATTTTAAGTCTTTTAAAATTATGGTAAAATCTTTGAAAACTTCATTGAATGTGTTACAATAATTGTGAAATCTTCGAAATATTTCTAAAATCTTTAAAATATTTATTAAATCTTTCTGAAATATTTTGTATTCATTTGAAATCATTGAAAAACTTGAACTCAATAAAAATTTGAAATCTTTTGATAACATTGGAAATATTTGATTTGCAAAATCTTTTAAATTTTTTATAATCTTCTAAACAAGTTTCAAATCGTTAAAAAATTTCAAATGTTTTGAAATTTGAAATCTTAATAAAATTTTTGAAATATATATGAAATACTTGAAATCTTTGTGAAATCTTCTGCTATGTTTTAAAAATTTTAGTAAAGTCTTTGAAATCTTCATGAAATTTTTATGAAAGCTTTGAAATATATGTGAAATCTTTCGTATTCATTAGAAATCATTGAAATATTTGAAATCTTTGTGAAATCTTTTGCCATATTTTAAAATTTTTTAGTAAAATCTTTGAAATCTTTGTACAATTTTTTGAAATATTTGCGAAATTGTCAAAATCTTTAATATCTTTGTGAATATTCAGAAATCTTCTAAACAAGATTTAAAACATTTAAAATCTTTAAAATGTTTTAAAATCTTTAGGAATTTTTCATGGAACCTTTCAAATATTTGTGATATGTATTATATTCATTTAAAATCATTCAGATTTTGCTAAAATCTTTTAAATATTCGTGGGATGTTTTGCAATTTTTGTGAAATGTTCGAACTCGTTCTAAAATCTTTTAAATATTTGTAAAATCTTTCTGAAGTATTTTGTATTCTTTTGAAATCATTGAAAAAATTTAAATCATTAAAAATTTTAAACCTTTTGAAAGCATGGCAAATATTTAAAATGTTCTGAAAAATTTAAAACCTTTGTGAAATGTTTGAAATCATTATAAAATATTTTATAATCTTCTAAACAAGTTTAAAATCGTTTAAAATCTTTTAAATGTTTTGAAATTTTTAATCTTTAAGAAATTTGTATGAAATTTTTTAATTGTTTGTGAAATGTTTCGTATTAATTTTGAAATCATTAAAATATATTTAAAATCTTTGTGAAATCTTTTAAAAATTTTTATAAAATCTTTGAAATCTTTTTACAATTTTTTGAACTATTTGTGAAATGTTCGAAATCTTTGTAAAATCTTTGAAATCTTTTGAATGTTTTGAAATCTTTATGAAATCTTTATGAAATCTTCGAAATATTTGTGAAATCTTTTGTATTCATTTGAAATTATTACAATATTTGAAATCTTTTGAAATGTTTTCACAAAATTTGTGAATTGTTTGAAATCTTTGTAAAATATATTGAAATCTTCTAAACAAATTAGAAATCGTTTAAAATCTTTGAATTTGAAATCTTTATGAAATTTTTATGAAATCTTCGAAATATTTATGAAATCTTTTGTTTTCATTTGAAATCATTAAAATATTTGAAATTAAAAATCTGTAAAGGTTTTGAAATCTTTCTGCCATCTTTATGAAATCTTCGAAATATTTGTGAAATCTTTTGAAATCATTTGTAATTATTAAAATATTTAAAATCTTTGTTAAATGTTTTGAAATATTTCTGAAATCTTCGAAACCTTTCTAAAATCTTTGAAATCTTCTAAACAAATTTGAAACCATTTAAAATCTTTCAAATGTTTTGAAATTTTTATGAAATTTTCGAAGTATTTGTCAAATCTTTTGTGTTCATTTGAAATCGTTAAAATATTTGAAATCTTTTATAATCTTTGTTAAATGTTTTGAAACATTTGTGAAATTTACGAAATCTTTGTAAAGTCTTTCAAATCTTTTGATATCTTTCAAACAAATTTGAAGTCGTTTAAAATCTTTAAAATATTTAAATTTGAAATCTTTATGAAATTCTTATGGAATATTTGAAATTTTTTAAATTAAATCTTTCTTTAATCTTTGTTTGTAAAATCATTTGAGTTCGTTTGAAATCATTGAATTCTTTTGAAATCTCCAATTTATTAAAACCTTTTGAAATTGTTTAAAATCCTTGAAATCTGGTGTAATACACCCTTATTGACATTTTTGACAATCTTGTAATCTTCTGAAATCCTTATGAATTCTTTTAAATACTTAAAAAAATTTTGTATTCATTTGAAATCATTAAAATATTTAAAATCTTTGTGAAATCTTCTAAAACCGTTTGAAATCCTTTTTAAAATATTAACAATCCTTGAAATCTTTCAAAAGTTTTAAAATCTTTGTGAAATCTTAGAATTCTTGTCTACACGCCTTTTTCAAATCCTAGAATCCTTTTTAAGTCAATGAAAAATATATTTTTACATGTAAAAACGGAAAAAATAAATTTTTAGTTTGAGGAAATAAAAATTTCACAAGAAAAATCGAATTTTCTTAAAAATATTTTAATTTTAACCAAAGTGATAAATTTTCAAATAAATTTGAAAGCGAAAATGGAATAGTTGAAATTTCAGTTTAAAACTTAATTTTCGACCCAAGGAAAAACAAATTTTTCACAAGATTCACAAGATGAATTTCCAACCAATAAAATTAACATTCCACCAAAGAAGATGAGTTTTCAAGAAAGTAGTTTAATTTTAAACAAAAAAAAAAATTTCCAAGCAAAAATGAAATAGTTAAATTTTCAATTAGAAGAAAACAATTTTTCAAAAACAACGAAAAAGGATTTTAAACAAATTAGTTTAATTTCAACCAAAGTTGAATTTGCAAACACAGAGATAAAGTTTCTAAAAATAAAATTTGAAATCTTTATGAAATCTTCTAAATATTTTGAAATCTTATGAAATATTGTGAAATCTTTCAAAATTTTAAAAAATGTTTTGAAATGTTTTTGAAATGTTCAAAATCTTTGAAATCTTTGTAAACTCTCTGAAATGTTTGTGAAATCGTTTGAAATCTTCTAAACAGATTTGAAATCGTTTAAAATCTTTCAAATGTTTTGAACTCTTTAAGTTTGAAATCTCTACGAAATTTTTATGAAATCTTCTAAATATTTGTGAAATATTTTATATTCATTTAAAATCATTAAAATGTGTTTGAAATCTGTGTGAAATCTTTTGAAATCTTTAAAAATTCTGGTAAAATATTTGAAATCTTTGTGAAATCTTTTGAAATATTTGTGAAATGTTCGAAATCTTTGAAATCTTTTTTAAATGTTGAAAAATTTTTTTGGAAATGTTCAAAAACTTTAAATGCTTGTGAAATCTTTTAAAATCTTCTAAAAACATTTTAAATCGTTTAAAATCTTTCGAAAGTTTTGAAATCTTTGTAAATTTTTATAAAATCTTCTAAATATTGGTGAAATCTTTTGTATTCATTTAAAATCCTAAAAATATAATTGAAATCTTTAAAAAAATTGGTTAATTCTTTAAAATACTTAAAATGTATATGAAATCTTTTGAAATCTTCTAAACAAATTTGAAATCGTTAAAAATTTTTTAAATGTTTAGAAATCTTTATGAAATTTTATGAAATTTTATGAAATCTTCGAAATATTTGTGAATTTTCAAGAAAATAGTTTAATTTTAAACGAAAAACATAAATTTCCACGCAAAAATGAAATAGTTAAATTTTCAATTAGAAGAAAACAATTTTTCAAAAACAAAAAAAAGAATGTTAAACAAATTAGTTAAATTTCAACCAAAGTTCAATTTGCAAACAAAAAGATAAATTTTCAAAAAATAAAGTTTGAAATCGTTATAAAATCTTCGAAATATTAGTGAAATCTTATGAAATGTTTGTGAAATATTTTGAAATATTTGTGAAATGTTCCAAATCTTTGAAATATTTTTAAAATGTTTTGAAATATTTTTTAAATGTTCAAAATCAAATTTGGAATCGTTTAAAATTTTTTTAATGTCTTGGAATCGTTATGAAATTTTTATGAAATCTTCTAAATATTTGTGAATTAATTAAAATACATTTGAAATCTTTGTGAAATCTTTTTAAATTTTGGTGAAAACTTTAAAATACTTGAAATCTTTGTAAAATCTCTGGAATATTCGCAAAATCTTTTAAAACCTTCTAAACAAATTTGAAATCTTTATGAAATTTTTATGAAATCTTCTATATATTTGTGAAATCTTTTGTATTCATTGGAAATCATTAAAATATATTTAAAATCTTTGTGAAATTCTTTTAAAATTTTGGTAAATTCTTTAAGATACTTGAAATCTTTGTAAAATCTCTGAAATGTTTGTGAAATATTTTGAAATCTTCTAAACAAATTTGAAATCGTTAAAAATCATTAAAATCTTTTGATATCTTTGAATTTCAAATCTTAATGAAATTTTTAATGAAATCTTCTAAATATTTGTAAAATCTTTTGTATTCATTTGAAATCATTAAAATATATCTGAAATCTTTGTGAAATATTAAAAAAATTTGGTAAAATATTTAAAATACTTGAAAATCGTTGAAAACTTTGGGAAATTTTTTGAAATCTTGTAAACAAATTTAAAATCTTTGAAATGTTTTGAAATCTTTATGAAATTTTTATGAAATCTTCTAAATATTCGTAAAATCTTTTGTTTTCATTTGAAGTCATTAAAATATATTTGGAATCTTTGTGAAATCTTTTAAACTGTTTGTAAAATCATTAAAATACTTGAAATCTTTGTGAAATCTTCGAAATGTTTGTGAAATCTTTAAAATCCTTTGAAGTCTTTATGAAATTTTTATGAAAGCCTTTAAATATTTCTGAAATCTTTTCTATACATTTGAAATCATTAAAATATATTTGAAATCTTTGTGGAATCTTTTAAAATCTTTAAAAATCTTTAAAATACTTGAAATCTTTGTGTAGAAACGCGGAAATGTTTGTGAAATCTTTTGAAATCTTCTAAACAAATTTGAAATCGTTTAAAATCTTTAAAATGTTTAGAAATCTTTGAATTTGAAATCGTTATAAAATTTTTATGAATTCTTCAATATAGTTGCAAAATATTTTGTATTCATTTGAAATCATTAAAATATATCTGAAATCTTTGTGAAATATTAATAAATTTTGGTAAAATATTTTAAATACTTAAACTTTTTGTAAAATCTCTGAAATGTTTGTGAAATCTTTTTAAATCTTCTAAACAAATTTGAAATCATTTAAAATCTTTACAATGTTTTTAAATCTTTTATATCTTTTCCATCTAAAATCTTTATACAATTTTTATGAGATCTTTGAAATTTTTATTTTGCATTCAATTAAAATCATTAAAATATTTAAAATCTTTCAAAAGTTTTAAAATCTTTGTGAAATCTTTAAAATCTTGACTACACGCCTTTTCCAAATATTTAGAATTATTTTGTAACATTTTGAAATCTGGCGCATACTCAAAAATCGAGCGGCCAACCCATTGAAAACTGTTTTAAAAGCAAAAAAAAATTCAAATTCAAGATTCTCCTGAGAAATATCAAGAAAATTCGAAGTTTTCAAGATTTTCAAAGTCGCTGGACAAAATTTTTGGAAATAAACCGATTTTTTTTTGAAAGGATGATTAGTGTGCGCACAATATTCTAGTAAATTAAATACTGTTAAGGATTTCTCGACACGATTCGTCACTTGAAGAGTCGATTACATTTAAAAAAGGGCTCGAAATCTCGATTGTTTTCCTATTCGTGTGACCAACGAACAATTTTAAAATTAAATTTGTCCGCCTTTTTGTAGCCTCGTCAGCCACATAAATTATATTATTGACATTCAATTTATTCCAGGAAATATCGAGTAATTCAAGATCTGGTGCGCCTCGAATTAAATTGCAAAGATTCTCTTCCTTGAGTCTGTGACAATTTCGGCACTCAAGATTTTTCAGGCTGTACATTTTTCCAAAATTCTCGCCGGTTATTTTTGTCAATCCGTTGGCTATGAGATTTTCTAGTTCCATTTTTGAGGCAAGGTGGAATATTCCCTTCTCCGAGATATCGAAGCAATCTAGAAAATAAATAATTTAAATGAAGGAAAATAAAATTAGAAATTAACTAAATTATCATTAACTAGAGTATCTACTAAAATCCTGGAAACCAATTCCCTGACAATTTCAGTTTTTTTTTAGATAATTCAAACACATTTTTATTTTATCTTCTTCTAATTAAAATCCTGTTCATATTCGATTTATTAATATTTCGAATTAAAGATATTTTCAATGTTAGTGAATATCCTGTAAAATAGGGGAAATAAGGAGATTTTTAACGAAAATAGGAAAATAATATTTTTTAAAGTAAATTTAATGTAGTTATTATAATAAATTTAATTTAGTTATTATAATAAATTCAATTTTAAATGCTTCAAATTCCTCACACGTCAAGTACAATTATTGCAATTTGAACGAATTTTTCACAAATTGTTCAATTTTCAATCAAACTATCGAATTTTCAACTAAAATGATGAATGTTCAACTAAAAAGATACGGGTTCAATTAAAGACGAAATAGAGAAATTTTCAGTTTAAACAAACATTTTTTCACAAAAAATCGAATTTTCAACAAAATAGTTCAATCTTAACGATTATACAAGAATTTTAACTAAATAACAAGTCTTTAATTGGTATAATTATTTTTTTTTAATATAAATTTTGAAGTAAAATGGAACAGTTAAAATTTTAGTTCAAAAATTAATTTTTGGTCCAAAAGGAAAACGAATTTTTAACAAAATAATAAAATTTTAAACCAAACTATCGATTTTTTTTACTGAAATGATGCATCTTTAATCGAAATAGTTGAATTTTAAACCAACAAGATAAATTTCCAACCAAAAAATTAACATTCTACAAAAAAAAATAATTTTAAAATAAATACTTCAATTTGAAAAAAGATCAATTTTAAAGCAAAAATAAAATAGTTTTATTTTTAGTTTGAAGAAAAGAAATGTAAAAAAAATAATTTTCAACAAATTAGTTAAATTTTAATTAAAGTGATGAATTTTTTCATAAAATTATGAATCTTCCATTGTAAAGTTGAAATTGAATCCAATTTGATACATTTTCAAAAAAAGAAGATTAATTTTTTACAAAAATGGAAGAATTTTTAACGACATACATGAATTTTCAACGTTTCATACATGAACTTTCTACCAAATAGTTAATTTTCCAACTAAAATGATGAATCTTCAATTGGAATAGTTGAATTTTAAACTAAAAAGAAAATTTTCCAACCAAGAAGATTAATTTTCTATTAAAAAGTAATGATTTTTCAACTAAAAAGATTTCGATTTTCAACAAAATAACTGAATTTACAAATTAAAAAAAAGACGGGTTCAAGTAAAAACTAAATAGATAAATTTAGAGTAAAAAAATTTTTTTCACAAAAAATAGAATTTTCAATAAAAGAGTTCAATTTTAACGAAAATACACGAATTTTCAACTAAATAACAAATCTTCAATTAGTATAATTACATTTTTAAACAAACATATAACATTCTACAAAAAAAAATTTTTAACTAAATACTTCAATTTGAAAAAAAGATAAATTTTAAAGCAAAAATAAAATAGTTTTATTTTTAGCTTGAAGAAAAAAAATGAAAAAAAAAATATATAATTTTCAACAAATTAGTTGAATTTTAACCAAAGTGATGAATTTTTTACTAAAATTATGAATCTTCAACAATAACAGTTAAAATTGAAACCAAAAGGAATTATTTTGAAAAAATAATATTCATTTTCTACAAAAATGGAAGAATTTTTAACGAAATACATGAATTTTCAACTAAAAATAATAAATTTTCAACCAAAAAACTGAATGGTTAAATATTTAATAAGAAAAATAATTTTAAACTTAAACACAAAAGACGAATTTTTAACAAGATAGATGAACTTTCCACCGAATGGTTAGATTTTTAACTAAAATGACGAATTTTCAATTGGATTAGTTAAATTTTAAACTAAAAATAAAAATTTCCAGCCAAGAAGATTAATTTTGTATGGAAAAAATGAATTGTGAACAAAGTTAATGATTTTTCAACTAAAAAGATATTGACTTTTAATCAATTAACTGAATTTTCAACAAAAAAGATACGGGTTCAATTAAAAACTAAATAGAGAAATTTTCAGTTTGAACAAACATTTAAAAAAAAAAAACGAATTGTCAACAAAATAGTTCAATTTTAACGAAAAGACACGACTTTTCAACTAAATAACAAATCTTTAACTAGTGTAATTAAATTTAGAAACAGAAAATACAAATTTTCAAAAAAAAATTAACTTTCTACCAAAAAAAAAAGAATTTAAAACTTAACACTTGAATTTAACAAAATTATAAATTTTAAAGCAAAAATGAAAGTTTATTTTTTAGTTTTAAGAAAGAAGAATGTAAAAAATTAAATTTTCAACAAATTAGTTAAATTTGAACCCAAGTGATGAATTTTTTTCTAAAGTTATGAATCTTCAACTATAATAGTTAAATTTCAAACCAAAAAGACAAATTTTCAAAAAAATAAGATTCGTTTTCTACTAAAATGAAAGAATTTGTAACGAAATACATGAATTTAAATAAATACTTGAACTTATCAATTTTCAACCAAAAATTAAATAGTTAAATATTCAATAAGAAAAATAATTTTAAACTTAAAAACGACAGACGAATTTTTAACAAAATACATGAAATTTCTACAAAATAGTTAAAATTTTAAATAAAATATTGAATCTTCAATGGGAATAGATGAATTTTAAATTAAAATGAAAAATTTGTTAATCAAGAAGATTAAATTTTTAGAAAAAAAACGAATTGTGAACAAAATTTATGATTTTTCCACTAAAAAGATATGTACTTTCAAAGAAAAGAACTGAATTCTCAACAAAAAAGATACGGGTTCAATTAAAACCGAAATAGATAAATTTTCAGTTTAAACAAACATTTTTTTCCCACAAAAAATCAAATTTTCAACAAAATAGTTCAATTTCAACGAAAATACACGAATTTTCAACTAAATAACAAATCTGTAATTGTTATAATTCCTTATTTTTTAATATATAAATTTTGAAGCAAAAATGGAATTGCTAAAATTTCAGTTTAAAAATTAATTTTCGGCCAAATGGAAACAGAATTTTTGGCAAAATATTAACATTTTAAATCAAAAAATAGATTTTTTAACTGAAATGATGCATCTTTCGCCGAAATAGTTGAATTTTAAACCAACAAAATAAATTTCCAACCAAAACATTAACTTTTTACAAAAAAAAGATTTTAAACTTAATACTTGAATTTTAAAAAAATATATAATTTGAATCAAAAATAAAATAAGTTACATTTTTAGTATAAAGAAAAAAAAATAGCAATAAAAAAATCGAATTTTCAACAAATTAGTTACACTTGAACTAAAGTGAAAATTTTGTTACTAAAATTATAAATCTTCAACAATAACAGTTGAAATTGAAACCAAAAAAAATTATTTTGAAAACATAAGATTCATTGTTTACCAAAGTAGAAGAATTTTTAACGAACTACATAAATTTTCAACTTAAAATGATCAATTTTTAACAAAAAATTAAATAGTTAAATATTCAATAAGAAAACTAATTTTTAACTTACCCACAAAAGACGAATTTTTAACTAAAATGACGAATCTTCGATTGGAATAGTACGGGTTCAATTAAAAACGAAATAAAAATATTTTCAGTTTGAACAAAAATTAAAAAAAAACGAAAATAGACGATTTTTAAACTAAATAACAAATATTGAATTGGTACAATTGCATTTTTAAATGTTAACTGAATGAATCATTAACCGAAATAGTTGAATTTTAAACCAACAAAATGAACTACCAACCAAAAAATTAACTTTATACAAAAAACAAAGAATTTATGAAATTCTTGAAATTTTTTTAGGAATCATTCAAGTTTGTGAAATATTTTTATTCCATCCGAAATCTGCTAAATATATTTCATATATATGATAATATTTTCAAAATGATTGAAAACTTTGGAAATCATTGAAATTTTACAAAATCTTTTAAATCTATTCGAAATCTTGATGAAATATTTAAAATCTTATAAATCTTTGAGAAATCATTAAAATATTTAGAATATTTTTGAAATGTTTTTTATATTCTTGAAACAGTTGAAGTATTTGGGAAATCATTGAATTTTCTGTGAAAACTTCTTGGGCTATCCTAAATCTTTGTAAAATATTACAAATATTTTTTAAATATTTGGTAAGATTTGTGGAATTGTTGAAATCTTTGCGAAATTTTTTAATATTTAGAAAATGTTTGAAATCTGTTTGAAATCTTGCTGAAACGTTAAGAAATCTTTGAATATTTTGAAACAGTTGAGAAATTATTGAAATCTTTGTGCAATAATTCGGATATCATTTAAGTCTTCGTGAAATCTTTTAAATCCATCTGAAATCTTTGTGAAATTTTTCCAAAATATTTGAAATATTTTCGAAATATTTGTAAAACTTATTGAAATCTTTACGAAATCTTCGGAAATCTTGGAAAATCATTGAAGACTTTGTGAAATCTTGTCAATCTATCCGAAATCATTGCGAAATGTTGAAAATATTTTATAAATATTTGATAATATTTTTGAAATTATTGAAAACTTTGGAAAATTATTGAAATCTTTTGAAAATAATTTAAATCTTTCTAAAATATTTAGAATACTTTCGAAATATTTGTTATATTAATGAAATTCTTTAAATCTTTGGGAAATCATTCAAGTCTTTGTGAAATATTTGAAATCTTTCTAAAATATAAATAAAAATATTGGTTAAATTATTGAAATCATTGGGAAATCATACATGTCTTTGTAAAATCTTTTAAATCTATCCGAAGTCTTTGAAATATTCTTGAAATATTTGGTAATTTTTGTAAAAATGATTGAAATATTTATGAAATCTTTGGAAAATAATTCTAGTATTTGTGACAATTAAATATATCTAAAATTTTTGCAACATTTTTATAATCATTGAGAAATTATTCTGATCTTTGTGAAATCTTTGAAATCCCTTTTAAATATTTGGTAATATTTGTGAAATTATTGAAATCTCTGGAAAATTATTTAAGACTTTGTGAAATCTTGTAAATCTATCCGAAATCTTCACAAGACCTTTAAAATTTTTGTGAAATATTCAAAACCTTTACGGAATCTTTGAGAAATCATTGAAATCTCTTTCGAATATTTAAAATATTTGGAAATCGTTGAAATATTTGAGAAATCATTGCAGTCTGTGAAATCTTTTTAATCAATCCAAAATCATTGCGAAATGTTGAAAATATTTTATAAATATTTGATAATATTTCTGAACTACTTGAAATTTTTGGAAAATCATTGAAATCTTTATAAAACATTGAGAATATTTTTGAAATATTTGTTATATTTTGAAATGTCTTGAAATCCTTGGGAAGTCATTTGAATCTTTGTGCAATCTTTAGAAAATCATTGAAATCTTTGTAAAATATTAATAAAAATATTTTTGAAATATATTATAATATTTGTGAAATTTTTTAAATCTTAGATAAATTTTTTTATTTTTAGGAAATAATTGAAATCATCAAGAATATTTTGTAATATTTGTAAAAATGATTGAAATATTTGTGAAATTTTTGGAAAATCATTCAAGTATTTCTGACATTTTAATATATCTGAAATCATTGCAACATTTTTATAATCATTGAGAAATCATTCTAGTTTTTGTGAAATCTTTACGAAATAATTTTAATATTTTTGAAATATTTGTGAAATTGTTGAAATATTCGAAAAATCATTGTAGTCTGTAATATCTTCTAAATCAATCCGAAATCATTGTGAAATGTTGAAAATATTTTTTTTAATTATTGAAATCTTTGGAAAATCATGGAAATCTTTCTAATCTTTTGGAAATCATTTAAATCTTTATAAAATATTTTGAATAGTTTTGAAATATTTGTTATATTTTTGAAATTTTTGTAATCTTTGTAAAATATGAATAAAAATATTTTTGAAATATTTGATAATATTTATGAAACTGTGTGAATATTAGCAAAATTTTTTTATCTTTAGAAAATCATTGAAATCATCGAAAATTTTTTTTAAACATTTGTGAAATTATTGAAATATTTGAAAATTTTTTGTGAATTTGTTGAAATAATGAACAAATCGTTGCAATCTGTGAAATCTTTTAAATCAATCCGAAATCATTGAGAAATATTCTGAATATTTTATGAGTATTTGATTATATTTTTTTAAATGATTGAAAGCTTTGGAAAATCATGGAAATATTTCTAATCTTTTGAAAATCATTTAAATCTTTATAAAATATTTAGAATATTTTTGAAATATTTTTTATATTTTTGAAATTCTTGTAATCTTTATGAAATCTTTAGAAGCCCATTGAAATCTTTGTAAAATATGAATAAAAATATTTTCGAAATATTTGATAATATTTGTGAAATTGTTTGAATCTTAGCGAAATTTTTTTATCTTTAGGAAATCATTGAAATCATCGGAAATTTTTGAAATATTTTTGAAAGGTTTGTAAAATTATTGAAGTATTTGGTGAATTTCTTGAAATAATTCAGAAAATCTTTTTTCAGAAATCTTTTGGAAATCCTTTAAGTCTTTATAAAATATTCATAATATTTTTGAAATATTTGTTAAATTTTGGAAATTCTTGAAATCTTTGGGAAATCATTTTCGGTCTTCGTGAAATATTTGAAATCTCTGTGATATCTTTAGAACATCATTGAAACCTTTGTGAAATATTAATAACAATATTTTTGAAACATTTTATATTTGTGAAATTGTTTTAATCTTAGCGAAATTTTTTTTATCTTTAGGAAACCATTGAAATCATCGAGAATTTTTGAAATATTTTCGAAACATTTGGAAAATTATTGTAATCGTAATGAAATCATTGGGAAATCATATATGTCTTTGTGCAATCTTTTAAATCTATCGAAAGTCTTTGAAATATTCTTGAAATATTTGGTAATATTTTTTTTATATAATTGAAATATTTGTGATATCTTTGGAAAATCATTCAAGTATTTCTGACATTTAAATATATCTGAAATCATTGCAACATTGTTATAATCATTGAGAAATTATTCTAGTTTTTGTGAAATCTTTACGAAATAATTTTAATATTTTTGAAATATTTGTGAAATTGTTGAAATATTTGAAAAATCATTGTAGTCTGTAATATCTTCTAAATGAATCCGAAATCATTGTGAAATGTTGAAAATATTTTATAATATTTTTTTAAATTATTGAAATCTTTGGAAAATCATGAAAATCTTTCTAATCTTTTCGAAATCATTTAAATCTTTATAAAATATTTTGAATATTTTTGAAATATTTGTTATTTTTTTGAAATTTCTGTAATCTTTGTAAAATATGAATAAAAATATTTTTGAAATATTAGATAATATTTGTGAAATTATTGAAATACTTGAAAATTTTTTTCAAGTCTGTGAAATCTTTTAAATCAATCCGAAATCATTTCGAAATATTCTAGATATTTTATAAATATTTAATAATATTTTTTTAAATGATTGAAATCTTTGGAAAATCATGGAAATATTTCTAATCTTTTGGAAATCATTTAAATCTTTATAAAATATTTAGAATATTTTTGAAATATTTTTTATATTTTTGAAATTTTTGTAATCTTTGTAAAATACGAATAAAAATATTTTTGACATATTTGATAATATTTGTGAAATTGTTTGAATCTTAGCGACATTTTTTTATCTTTAGGAAATCATTGAAATCATCCGAAATTTTTTAAATATTTTTGAAATATTTGTGAAATTATTGAAATATTTGGAAATTTTTGGTGAATTTGTTGAAATAATTCAGAAATCATTGCAGTCTGTGAAATCTTTTAAATCAATCCGAAATCATTGCGAAATGTTGAAAATATTTTTGAAATTATTGAAATCTTTCGGAAATCATTTAAGTGTTTATAAAATATTTAGAATACTTTAGAAAATCATTGAAACCTTTTTGAAATAATGATAACAATATTTTTGAAATATTTGATATTTGTGAAATTGTTTAAATCTTAGCGAAATTTTTTTTATCTTTAGGAAATCATTGAAATCATCAGAAATCTTTGAAATATTTTCAAAACATTTGTGAAATTATTGAAATCTTTATGAAATCCTTGGGAAATCATATATGTCGTTGTAAAATCTTTTAAATTTATCCGAAGTCTTTGAAATATTCGGTAATATTTGTGGAATTATTTAAATCTTTGGCAAATCATTCATGTATTTCTAAAATCTTTTAAATCTATGCAAAATCTTTGCGAAACCATTGAAATATTTTTTAAATATTTGATAATATTTGTGAAACTATTGAAATCTCTGGAAAATCATTGAAGTCTTTGTAAAAACTTTTAAATTTATCCAAAATTCTGCAAAACATTTGAAAATTTTGTGAAATCTCTTGAAATCTTTAAGAAATCGTTGAAATCTTTGTCAAATCTTTCTGAAATCTTTTTCGGTACATAAAAATTTCCTGACAATTCCAGATTTTCCAGGTGAGTAGACACACTATTAATAGCTTCTTAGTATTTTTTTTAATTACAGCTGATGTTGATGTAGTTAACTTTCTTGCAAGAAGTCGCAAGTGCAGCGAGAGCTTCGTTGGTGATGTAGCAATTAGATCGAAAATCGAGAACCTCCAAATTTTCGAATTTAGACAGTACTCTGATTTCCGGTTCCGTCATCCGATCAATTCCAACGTACCCACTCAATCTTAAATTCCTCAAAGTTTCGCTGTGAGAAGCGATTGATTTGAGCAAATCTGATTCGATGTAAGGATAGGCGTCGATTGTGAGAGATTTTAGATTCCCGAATTTGTTGATTGCCTTAGTAAAGAAATCAGAGATAATTAACAAAATTGTCACGTGCAGAAGTTTTTTAAATTCTTTAAGTACACAATTTTGGTACTGCAGGCCTCGGATTCATTTAAGAAATTCAAAATAGTGTCTATAGTATAGTAGCATTAACATTGAAAAACTGTGGACTGAAAAATCCCGAAAAATAAAATTTCCGACAAAAAATTACAGAATTATAAAATATCCGAAAGAGAAAATTTCCTAATTAAAATAAACACCAACATTTTTCTATAAATAATATTTATTTATTACAAATATTCTAGAATAGTCAAATATTTTATTTAACAAAAATAGAATTTTAATGTTTGAAGTTGCTAAAATTTTTGATTGTATTTGAAATAAAAATAATTTAATAAAAATTTCATCCAAAGATATATTCTTTACAGTTATTGTTATTTTCAATTCAAGCAATAATTTTAGAAACATTAGATTTTTTTTTTGATAAAGATATTTCATTATTTGACAATGTTATTATTCGGAAATTTTCCAATTCGTTTTTTAAAATTAAAAATTAATTCTTCTCAATCACAATTTAAATAACCATTTTTTATTTAGAAATTTACCTTATTAGTTTAAAAATTGTACTATTTTGTTGAAAATTCGTATTTTTATCTTAGAAATTTTTTTTAATCTTTGTAAAATCTTTGAAATAATTGTGAAATCTTTTGTATTTATTTGAAACCATTAAAACATCTAAAATCTTTTGAAATCTTTTCAAATTTCGATAACATCTTTGAAGATCTTAAAATCTTTGTGACATGTTTCGAAATATTTTTCAGATGTTCGAAATCTTTGTAATATCTTTGAAATCTTCTTTATTTATCCAAGATTACTAAAATATTTAAAATCTGTGTGAAATCTTTCAAATGTTTTGAAATCTTTTTAATCTGGTGTATTCCCTTTCTAAAATCTTTGAATTTGAAATCTTTATGAATTTTTTTTTAATTTGTAAAATTATTTGTATTTATTTGACATTATTAAAATATTTGGAATCTTCTTAAATTTGGGGAAAATTCTTGAAATCTTTGTGAAACTTTTTGAAATATTTTTGAAATGTTCGAAATCGTTGTAAAATCTTTGAAATCTTTAAAAAAAATTGAAACCATTATTGTAATGAAATCTTTGAAATCTTTGTAAAATCTTTTGAAATCTTTTGTGAAATCTTTTGAAATATTGTAAACAAATTTTAAATCGTTTAAAATCTTTTAAATTTTTTTAAATTTAGTGTACTCGCTTTTTAAAATTTTTGAAATTGAAATCTTTATGACATTTGTTTTAATATTTGTAAAATTATTTGTATTTATTTGACATTATTAAAATGTTTGAAATCTTTTTAAATGTGGTTAAAATCTTTGAAATCTTTGTGAAACTTTTTGGAATGTTCGAGATCATTGTAAAATCTTTGAATTCATCGTGAAATCTTTGTGAAATCTTCTAAACAAATTTTTAAATGTTTAAAAAGTTTTGAGATTCTTTGAATCTAGTTTTTAAAATTTGTAATCTTTATGATTTTTATGAAATCCTTTTTATTCATTTGAAATCATTAAAATTTTTGTAAAATATTTGAAATTTTTTTAATTTTTGCACAATGTTTTCAAATATTTGTGTAATGTTCGAAATCTTTTGAAATGTTCTAAAAAATTTGTAAATCGTTAAAAATCTTTAAAATGTTTTAAAATCTTTGAAATCTGGTGTACTGTACCCTTCTAGAAATATTTGAATTTGAAATCTTTATAAGATTTCTATGAAATCTTTGTGAAATTTTTTGTCTTTATTTAAAACCATTAAAACATTAAATTTTGGTTTGATAAAGATATTTCATTATTTGAAAATTTTATTATTCGGAAATTTTCCAATTCGTTTTCTAAAATTAAAAATTAATTCCTCTCAATCAAAATCTAAATATCTATTCTTTATTATAGAAAATTTAAACTGCTTTGTAGAAGATTCCTTCTTTTATTGGAAATTGTTTATTAAGTCAAGATTTCACTTCTGGAAATACTATTTGGTAGAAATTAATGTTCTTTAGAAAAATTTCAATTATTTAATTTAAAATGTATTATTTTGTTAAAAAATCATTTTTTTAGACTTTAAATGTAACTATATGATTGAAAAATAACTGTTTTGTTGAAATCTCATATTTTCGGACAGAAAACTCGATATTTTGGTATAAAATTGAACTGGTTTCAAAAAGATTTGTTTTTTGAATTTGTAAATTTATTCTTTTCATTAAAAATCGTAGTATTCCACTTTTTTTTGTCAAAAATTGAACTTTTCAGTTTAAAAATTCAGGTATTTGATTGTAAATTTATGTATTATATTAAAAATCGTCATTTTGTTTTGAAAATTCAACAGTTTAGTAGAAAAATTCTACTGTTTTGTAAAACATTCGTTTTGTTATTGAAAATTAATATTTTTTATAGAAATTTAACTATTCCATTTTTGATTAAAAATTGATCTTCGGAAATTCAACAGTTTAGTCAAAAATTCGACGGCTTTGTAGAAGATTTGTTTTTAGCCATTTTTAATTAATTCTTGTCAATAAAAATTTAACTATTCCATTTTTTGTGAAAAATTTATCTTTTTAGTTTAAAAATTCAACTATTTGGTGGAAAATTTATGTATTTTATTGAAAATTCGTCTTTTTTCTTCTTCGAAATTCAACAGTTTGGTAAAAAATTCAAGTTCTTTGTAGAACATTTATTTTTTAATTAAAAATTCATTTTTTTAAATAAAATTATTTAAAATCTTTCTGAGATCCAGAAATTTCTGTGAAATCTTTAGTGAAATCTTATGAATCATTTTAAATTTTGGCAGAATCTTTGAAATCCTTAAAATCGTTGTAATATGTTTTGAAATCTTTGAAATATTTTGTGAAATATTTCTTTAATAGTTGCTTGTGAAAACTTTTGTAATCGTTTGAAATAATTGAAATCTTTTGAAATTGTTTAAAGCCTTCGAAATATTCTGAAATCTTTGATATTTTTTGACATTTTTTTAATTTTTCCAAATCTTTTGAAACCTTTACAAATTTATTGAAATACTTGTGAAATCTTTTCTACATTCCTTTTATTGATTTAAAATCACTGGAATATTTGAAAAATTTGTGAAATATATTGAAATAATCTAAAAATTTTGAAATTATTTTAAATCTTTGAAAAGTTTTGAAATCTAGGAAATCTGATGTACTGTACATTTGTTTAAATTTTTGTATTATTTTTGCATTTCTATGAAATTTGTATGAAATCTTTGAAATCTTTGTAAAATCTTTCTGAAATCTTTTTAAATCAAATTCATTGAAATATTTAAAATCTTTGCGAAAACTTTTGAAATCTTCTAAAAAAGTTTGAAATCATTGCAAGTCTTTAAAATGTACTGAAATCTTAAAAATCTGATTTACTATACCCTTTTTCAAATCATTAAAATCCTTGAAATATTCCAAAAGTTTTAAAATCTTTGTGAAATCTTTGTGAAATCTTTTGAAATCTTCTACACAATTTTGAAATCATTTAAAATCTTTAGAGTGTTTTGAAATCTTTGAAATCTTGTGCACCGTACATTTTTAAATTCTTGAAACCCTTATAAATTTTCTGAAATTATTGTGAAACCTTTCCTACATCTTTTGCATTTATTTGAAATCACTGGAATCTTTTGAATGTTTGGAAAATCTTTGAAATTTTTTTAATATTTGAAAAATCTTTGAAATATTTGTGAAATCTTTTGTATTTATTTGAAACCATTAAAACACCTAAAATCTTTTGAAATCTTTTAAAATTCCGGTCAAATCTTTGTAAATCTTGAAATGTTTCACACATGTTTCGAAATATTTGTGAGATGTTCGAAATCTTTTTTAATCGTTTTAAAATCTTTGAATTTGAAATCTATGAATTTTTTTTAAATTTGTAAAATTATTTGTATTTATTTGACATTATTAAAATATTTGGAATCTTCTTAAATTTGGGAAAAATCCTTGAAATCTTTGTGAAACTTTTTGAAATGTTCGAGATCATTGTTAAATCTTTGAATTCATTGTGAAATCTTTGTGAAATCTTCTAAACAAATTTTAAATTGTTTAAAATGTTTTCAGATTTTCGAAATCTGGTTTTTTAAATTTGGGTAGAATCCTTGAAATCTTTGTTAAACTTTTTGAAATATTTTTTAAATATTCGAAATCTTTGTAAAATCTCTTAAATCATTGTGAAATCCTTTGAAATCTTTTTAAAAAATTTGAAACCATTATTGTTATGAAATCTTTGAAATCTTTGTAAAATCTCTTTTATTCGCCTGAAATTATTAAAATATTTGAAATCTTTTTTAATGTTTGTAAAATCTTTGAAACTTTTATAAAACTTTTTCAATATTTGTAAAATTATTTGTATTTTTTTGAATTTATTAAAATATTTTAAATCTTTGTGAAATCTTTTTAAATGTTGGTAAAATCTTTTAAATCTCTATAATTTGTTTTGAAATGTTTGACACCTTCATAAAATCTTTTAAATCTTCGAAATCTTTGAAATCTGGTGTACTCTCTTTTTAACAATTTTTGAATTTTTAATCTTTATGATATTTTTTTAATATTTGTATAATTATTTGTATTCATTTGACATAACTAAAATATTTTAAATTGTTTAAAATTTGGGTAAAACCTTTTAAATCTTTTTAAAATGATTTACATGTTTGTGAAATCGCTTTCAAGAATCTTTGGATTTGAAATCTTTATTGAATGTTTATGAAATCTTTGAAATATTTGTGAAATCTTTTGAAATCTTCTGAAAGAAATGAAAACCATTTAAAATCTTTAAAATTTGGTGTTGTGTGCTTTTAGTAATCTTTGAATTTGAAATCTTAATGAATTTTTTGTGAAATCTTTTGAAATCTTTGTGAAATCTTTTGAAATATTCTAAACAAATTTTAAATTGTTTAAAGTTTTAAAATTTTTTGAAATCTTTATGAAATTTTGATGAAGCCTTAAAAATATTTGTGAAATATTTTTTATTCATTTTGAAATCATTAAAATATTTTAAATCTTTCAACAGGTTTTGAAATATTTTTGAAACGTTCAAAATCTTTGTAAAACCTTTGAAATCATTGTGAAATATTTTGAAATCATCTAAGAAAAATTGAAATCATTTTAAATCTTTTAAAAAATTTCAAATCTTTGAAATATGGTATACTGTACCCTTTGTCAAATATTTAAAATCCTTGAAATCTCCAGAAAATGTTTAAATCTTTATGAAACATTCGAAGTCTTTGCGAAATCTTAGAAATCTTGTCTACACACTTTTTGAAATCCTGGAATCCTTTTCAAGTCTTTGAAATCCGTGAACTCTTTTTGAAATGTTGAAAATCTCTTTAAATATTATAAAATCTTTGAAATATTTTTAAATATTTTAAATTATTCTGTATCCTTTTGAAATCCCGTATATACTCAAAAATCGAGTGTTCAACCCCTCGAAAACTGTTTTTAAAGCAAAATAAAAATTCAAATTTCTCTTGCGAAATTCAAGAAGATTTTCAGGTTTTCAAGTTTTTAAGTACTGTATTCTAATCTTTTTTTACTTGAAATTATTACTATTGGTCTAATGGAATATTTATTATCATTGGTTAATTCATTTTCATTATTTTAAACAAATGGAATTTGTTTAAATATTTTTTTTCGAAAATTTATTTTTTTCCCCTTAAAATTATTACTGTTAGTATAGTGGAATAGTTAATAACAATGGTTCATTAACTTTTAATTGTTTAAACAAATGGAATTTCATCAAATATTTTTTTTTATTCGTTTTTCCCTTAAAAATGATTACTATTGATCTAGTGGAATATTTATTAACATTAGGTCATTCATTTTCAATTATTTAAACAAAAGGAATTTGTTTAAATATTTTTTTTCGAAAATATATTTTTCCCCTTAAAATTATTACTGTTAGTATAGTGGAATAGTTAATAACATTGGTTCATTAACTTTTAATTGTTTAAACAAATAGAATTTCATCAAATTTTTTTTAATTCGTTTTTCCCTTAAAAATGATTACTATTGATCTAGTTGAATATTTATTAACATTTGTTCATTCATTTTCAATTATTTAAACAAAAGGAATTTGTTTAAATAATTTCATTTAGATTAAAAAAAAATTATTACTGTTTTCCAGTGGAATTTTTTTTAGTCATAATTAATCATTAATAATTAATTTAATAATAATTAATTTATCTGTAATATTTAAGTAATAATTTTTATTACAATTTTTTTTTCAAATAAAATTAATCAAACAATGTTGATAAATATTCCACTAAAGAAATGTTGATAATTTTTTAATAAAAAATTATTTACAGAAATTCCATTTACTTAAACATTTGAAAATTGATGAACTATTGTTAATAAATATTCAACTAGACCAATAGTAATAATTTTTAAGGAAAAAAAAGAAATTTCGAAAAAAAATGGTTTAAACAAATCCCATTTGTTTAAATAATAAAACATTAATGATACAACGTTCATAAATATTCTACTAGACTAATAGTAATAATTTTTAGGAGGAAAATCGAATTTTCGAGAAAAAAATTATTTTTATTATTTTTTTATTATTTATATAATATATTTTTTATTATTTTTTATTCTACTCATTTGTAATAAACTCTTAATTTAATTTCTTAAAAATTCTTCTGTTTTGTTTTTTAATTAAGATGCCTCAAGTAATTTACGCACTTAACCCTTTCCGGCATACATTTTTCAGGGAAACGAGTTTTTGAAAATTCAAAATGGCGGGTCAAATATGGCGGCTAACACTTGGCATATTTATTTTTTATTTTTTCCGAAAATTGGTATACGGGGGCTTTTGGGATCACTGATCACGAATCTGAACTCAGATTTAGAAAATTAAAAATAGTGGATCCAATATGGCGACTTAAATTTGGAATATTTTTGCATTTTTTTAAGAATTGGTATACAGGGGTTTTTCGGAGTCGCTAATCACGAATTCGAACTCAAATTTTTAAAATTCAAAATGACTGATCCAATTGGCGGTCAAAGTTTGGAATTTTTTATTTTGAAAATTGGTGTACAGGGGTTTTTGGTATCTCTGATCACGAATCTGAACTTAGATTTTGAACATTCAAAATGGCGGGCCAAAATTCAAAATATTGCTAAATTGTTTTTTGAAAGTTGGCACAGACAGGGGCTCGCTGATCTTGAATCTGTATTCAAAATGACAAATATTTAGAATATTGAGGTTTGGAAAAATATACACCTACTCACCTAAAACATGGATTAGTACTTTTTTTCATCTCGATGCAAGTTCAACTAAAAAAAAATCGTTTTTCAGTAAAAATTCATCTGTGGCCGTTTAAATTTTATCTTTTTTGGATAAAAATGCAACTATTTTGTAGAGAATTCAATTATTTTGTTTAAAAAATTATCCTTTTTGGTTAAAAAAATGTTTCCTGTTTGGATTGAAAATTAAATTTTTCTCGCAGAACTTATTTCTTGTTAAAAAATTCATATTTTATCTTGAAAACTCAACTAGAATCTTTCTTCGATTAAAATTCAACTATTTTTTGGAATTTTTTTTAAAATAAAAATTCATCTATTTTAGGAGAAATTTCATGTTTTTTCGATAAAAATGCAACTATTTGGTAGATAATTCAATTATTCTTTAAAAATTCATCCTTTTTTATTTAAAAAATTCGCCTTTTTGGTTTAAAAATTCAATTGTTTTTGGTAGAAACTTTTTTCTTGTTAATAAATTCATATTTTTATCTTGAAAACTCAACTAGAATCTTTTTTCGATGAAAATTCAACTATTTTTTGGAATTTTTTTTTTTTAATAAAAATTCTTCGGTTTTAGGAGAAATTTCATGTTTTTTCGATAAAAATGCAACTATTTGGTAGATAATTAAATTATTCTTTAAAAATTCATCCTTTTTAGTTTAAAAAATTCGCTTTTTTGGTTTAAAAATTCAATTGTTTTTGGTAGAAACTTATTTCTTGTTAAAAAATTCATATTTTGATCTTGAAAATTCAACTAGAATCTTTCTTCGATTAAAATTCAACTATTTTTTTGAATTTTTTTTTAAATAAAAATTCATCTATTTTAGAAATTTTATGTTTTTTCGATAAAAATGCAAATATTTTGTAGAGAATTCAATTACTTTGTTTAAAAAAACATCCTCTATGGTTAAAAAAATTCGCCTTTTTGGAATGAAAATTCAATTTTTATCTTAACATTTATTTCTTGTTAATAAATTCATATTTTTATCTTGAAAACTCAACTAGAATCTTTCTTCGATTAAAATTTAAATATTTTTTTGGAATCTTTTGTTTTAATAAAAATGCAACTAATTGGTAAAGAATTCAACTATTTTGTTAAAAATTCACCCTTTCTGGTTAAAAAAATTTGTCTTTCTGGATAGAAAATTCAATTTTTTTTTAAGAAATTTCTTCACATCTTGATCTTCAAAATTCAACTAGAATCTTTTTTCGATGAAAATTCAACTATTTTTTGGAATTTATTTTTAAAATAAAAATTCATCTGTTTTAGGAGAAATTTCATGTTTTTTCGATAAAAATGCAACTATTTGATAGATAATTCAATTATTCTTTAAAAATTCATCCTTTTTGGTTTAAAAAATTTGCTTTTTTGGTTTAAAAATTCAATTGTTTTTGGTAGAAACTTATTTCTTGTTAAAAAATTCATATTTTGATCTTGAAAATTCAACTAGAATCTTTTTTCAATTAAAATTTAAATCTTTTTTGGAATCTTTCATTTTACATAAAAATTCATCTGTTTTTGGAGAAATTTCATATTTTTTGGATAAAAATGCAACTGTTTGGTAGTGAACTCAACTATTTTGTTAAAAATTCATCCTTTTTTGTGAAAAAATTTGTTTGTTTTTTTTTTTTGATAGAAAATTCAATTTTTTTCGTAGTAACTTACTCACATCTTGATCTTCAAAACTCAACTAGAATCTTTTTTCGATGAAAATTCAACTATTTTCAAAGTCTGATTTCAGATCGTGATGAGCGACCCCGAAAACCTCTGTATACCAATTTTCAGAAAAAAATCCCAAAATATTCCAAGTTTCGGCAGCCATATTGGATCCGCCATTTTGAATTTTCAAAATCTGAGTCCAGATTCGTATTCAGCGACCCCAGAAACCCTTAAGCACCCATTTTCATAAGGATATAATGGAAATTTTTTTCAAAAATGAATTTTTTCAACAAAGAAGGCTATTTTCATCTTTGTTTATAAGTATTAACAAATTATTTTAAAAATGTATACCCTTCGCACAAAAATTTTAATTTTCTATCATCCTGCGAGCATGAAATTAAAAAAAAAAACCTGTGTAAAATCCAATAAAAACTACTCTGAAGTCGCAAAAAATGATCTGGGAAAGGGTTAATAAACAAATTTTCCATCTTTAAAATTCGCCCTGGGAATCCGAGGCCTGGGAGTATATAAAAAAAAAAAACATACATCAGAAACATGACGACAGGAAGAATGAACCATTCTCATGAGATGAATTTCCTCAATATCGTCTGGCAATTGCGACAAACATTTTCCAGTGATATTATTGCAGCTAATTTTCAAGTACTTGAGTTTATTCAAAGAGGAAAAAATGTTCCCCAAATCTTCCTCGTACCAGATCCATTTTTTGGAAACCAGACAGAATTTGGAAATATTCTGGCATCTGGAAACCAGAGAATGCAGACCCAGCAAATTGACACAAGGATCGGAAATGTAAATTGTTTCGAGATTGGGACACGTAGCTTCAATGATGCTTAAAACGTTACCGGTTGCCCCGATAATGTGGAGTTTGGTTTGGTCTTTTCTGCTGATTGTTCCATCCTCGTTGAAAGGTTTGCAGATATCGAAATCGAGAAGAAAACGACCGCAGCGGGTCAAAACTTTTTTCAGAACGTGGGTGTCAATGTAGGAAAATTTGTCGGTTGCTGGCAGACCCCAAGTTGTGCGTGAGAGATCGAATTTTTTAAATGTTCGCCATGACTCTAAACTTACTGCTTGCCATCGCTTGCAAACTGAAATATTTGAATTTATAAAAAATTGGAGGGAATGCCAGCAATTAGAAAAATAAAATCAGCATTTCGTGGATTTCACGCCGAACTTTTAAAAATCAAACTTTTAAATTAGGGATCGTACTAAAATTACATAAGAGCTCGAAGCAAATTCGGCAAAAAAAATTCCTGACGATTATTTTTTTATTTGTAAATTTTACTATTTGGTTCAAAATTTAAGAATTTTCTTTTAAAAACATCCTTTTTGGTTGTAAAGTAAACTGTTTTGTTAAAATTTCGTCTTTTTAGGTTAAAAAATTTTTTAAAAAAACATCCTTCTAGGTTGCAAAGCCAACTGTTTTTTTTTTTTAATTCTTATTTTCAGGTACTAATTCAACCATTTTCGTTGAGCATTAACCTTTTTTATTTGGAAGTAAAACCATTTATTCTGAAAATTGATCTTTTTTTTAATTTACGAGTTCATCTTTTTTATTAGAAATATTGCATATTTCTTGGATAAAAATGGAATTGCTTTTCTTCAGAATTCAACTATTTCCTGAAACATTTACTTTTTGTTTAAAATTTGTATTTTTGTGTTGAAAAGTCAACTGAAATCTTTTTGGTTGAAAATTCAACTCCTTTTTGAAAATTTGTCTTTTTAATTTAAAAATTCACCTGTTTTTATAGACTTTTCATCTTTTTTTTTGATAAAAATAAATCTGGTTGGTTGAAAATTTAAAAATCTTGTTAAAAAGTCATACTTTTTGGTTAAAAATTCGACTAGTTGGCAGAAAACTAACTTAACGTTTACAATTCTTATTTTGGTGTTGGAAAGTGAACATGAATATTGTTTCGATGAAAATTCAAATAATTTGTCAAAGTTTTTTGTTTAAATCCATCTGTTTTAGAACAAATTTCATCTTTTTTGGATAAAATGCAATTTTTTGGTTTAAAATTAAACTATTTTCAGATTTAACTATATAGAAACAATTTTTAATAAAAAATTTATAAGTTTTAAGAGAAATTTCATCTATCGTAGGTAAAAATGCAACTTTTTGCTTTAAAATTAAACTATTTTATTAAAAAATCATACTTTTTCTTTGAAATATATACTGGTTTGTTGAAAATTCAACTATTTCGTAAATTTTTTAAAATTTATGTGCAGAGAATTCTAGTATTTTGTTAAAAACTTATCCTTTTTGGTTAAAAAATTTGTATTTTTGGATTAAAAATTCAATTTTTTTCGTAGAAACTTATTTATATTTTGATATTGAAAACTCAACTAGAATCCTTTTTCGATAAAAATTCAAATATTTTTTGTAATATTTTTTTTTAAATAAAACTTCATCTGTTTCAAGAGAAATTTCATCTTTTTTTGGATAAAAATGCAACTGTTTGGTAAAGAATTCAACTATTTTGTTAAAAATTCATTCTTTTTGGTTAAAAAAATTCGTCTTTTTCGATTGAAAATTTAATTTTTTCGTAGAAGCTTATTTCTTGTTAAAAAATTCATATTTTTATCTTGAAAAATGAACTAGCATCTTTTTGGGTGAAAATTTAACTATTTTTTAAATTTTTCTTTAATAAAAATTCATTTCCTTTGAGAGAAATTTCATTCTTTTTTTAATAAAATTCAACTATTAGTTAGAGAATTCAACTATTTTGTCAAAAATTCATCATTTTTGGTTGAAAAAATCGTTTTTTTTTTATTAAAACTTCAATCTTTTCGAAGAAAATTCAGTTAATTTTTGAATTTTTTAAAAATAAAAACCAATCTGTTTTAAGAGAAATGTTATCTTTCTTGGATAGAAATGCAACTGTTTGGGTAAGAATTCAAACATTTTGTTGAAGTCACACTTTTTGGTTGAAAATTCGGCTGTTTTGTTGAAAATTTAAATATTTTGTAAAAAATTTAATTTCTGTTTAAATTTAATATTTTGCTATTGAAAAATTAATTGAAGTCTTTTTTTGGATACAAGTTCAACTTTAAAAAAATCGTTTTTTAGTAAAAATTCATCTGTGGCAGTCTAAATTTTATCTTTTTTGGATAAAAATGCAACTATTTTGTAGAAAATCCAATTATTTTGTTTAAAAAATCATCCTCTTTGGTTAAAAAAATTCGCCTTTTTGGATTGAAAATTCAATTTTTCTCGTAGAACTTATTTCTTGTTAAAAAATTCATATTTTTATCTTGAAAATTCAACTAGAATCTTTTTTGATGAAAATTTAAACATTTTTTTGGAATCTTTTGTTTTAAATAACGTTTCTTCTTTTTTCGACAAAAATAAAACTGGTTGGTTGAAAATTTAAAAATCTTGTTAAAAATTCATACTTTTTGGTTAGAAATTCGACTAGTTGGCAGTTGTTTCGATGAAAATTGAAATAATTTGTCAAAGTTTTTTGTTTAAATCCATCTGTTTTAAAACAAATTCCATCTTTTTTGGATAAAATGCAATTTTTTGGTTTAAAATTAAACTATTTTCAGATTTAACTATATAGAAACAATTTTTAATAAAAAATTCATAAGTTTTAAGAGAAATTTCATCTATCGTAGGTAAAAATGCAACTTTTTGCTTTAAAATTAAACTATTTTATTAAAAAATCATACTTTTTGTTTGAAAATTATATACTGGTTTGCTGAAAATTCAACTATTTCATAATTTTTTTTTTAATTTATGTGTAGAGAATTCTAGTATTTTGTTAAAAACTTATTCTTTTTGGTTAAAAAAAGTCGCCTTTTTGGATTGAAAATTCAATTTTTCCATAGAAATTATTTCTTGTTAGAAAGTTCATATTTTTATCTTGAAAACTCAACTATTTTGTTACAAATTCATCCTTCTTGGATACAAAATTTGTATTTTTGGATTAAAAATTCAATTTTTTTCGTAGAAACTTATTTATATTTTGATATTGAAAACTCAACTAGAATCCTTTTTCGATGAAAATTCAAATATTTTTTGTAATATTTTGTTTTAAATAAAAGATCATCTGTTTTAAGAGAAATTTCATCTTTTTTTTTTTATAAAAATGCAACTGTTTGGTAAAGAATTCAACTATTTTGTTAAAAATTCATTCTTTTTGGTTAAAAAAATTCGTCTTTTTCGATTGAAAATTTAATTTTTTTCGTAAAAGCTTATTTCTTGTTAAAGAATTCATATTTTTATCTTGAAAAATGAACTAGCATCTTTTTGGGTGAAAATTTAACTATTTTTTAAATTTTTCTTTAATAAAAATTCATTTCTTTTGAGAGAAATTTCATTCTTTTTTTAATAAAAATGCAACTATTAGTTAGAGAATTCAACTATTTTGTCAAAAATTCATCATTTTTGGTTGAAAACTTCGTTTTTTGGGATTGAAACTATAATATTTTCGAAGAAAATTCAGTTAATTTTTGAATTTTTTAAAAATAAAAATCAGTCTGCTTTAAGAGAAATGTCATCTTTCTTGGATAGAAATGCAAATTGTTTGGGTAAGAATTCAACAATTTTGTTGAAGTCACACTTTTTGGTTGAAAATTCTGCTGTTTTGTTGAAAATTTAAATATTTTGTAAAAAATTTAATTTTTGTTTAAATTTAATATTTTGCTATTGAAAAATTAATTGAAGTCTTTTTCTGGATACAAGTTCAACTTTAAAAAAATCGATTTTTAGTAAAAATTCATCTGTGGCAGTCTAAATTTTATCTTTTTTGGATAAAAATGCAACTATTTTGTAGAGAATTCAATTATTTTGTTTAAAAAATCATCCTCTTTGGTTAAAAAAATTCGCCTTTTTGGATTGAAAATTCAATTTTTCTCGTAGAACTTATTTCTTGTTAAAAAATTCATATTTTTATCTTGAAAAGTCAACTAGAATCTTTCTTGGATTAAAATTTAAATATTTTTTTGGAATCTTTTGTTTTTAATAAAAATGTAACTGTTTGGTAAATAATTCAACTATTTTGTTAAAAATTCACCTTTTCTGGTTAAAAAACTAGTCTTTTTGGATAGAAAATTCAATTTTTTTCGAAGAAATTTATTCATATTTTGATCTTGAAAACTCACTAGAATCTTTTTTCGATGAAAATTCAACTTTTTTTAGGATTTTTTTTTAGTAAAAATTCATCTATTTTAGGAGAAATTTCCGGTTTTTTCGATAAAAATGCAACTATTTGGAAGATAATTCAATTATTCTTTAAAAATTCATACATTTTGGTTTAAAAAATTCGTCTTTTTGGATTAAAAATTCAATTTGTTTGGTAGAAACTTATTTCTTGTTAAAAAATTCATATTTTGATCTTGAAAATTCAACTAGAATCTTTTTTCGATTAAAATTTAAATCTTTTTTGGAATCTTTTATTTTACATAAAAATTCATCTGTTTTAGGAGAAAATTCATATTTTTTGGATAAAAATGAAACTGTTTGGTAGAGAACTCAACTATTTTGTTAAAAATCCATCCTTTTTGGTTAAAATTTTTTTTTTTTCATAGAAAATTCAATTTTTTCATAGTAACTTACTCACATTTTGATCTTCAAAACTCAACTAAAATCTTTTTTCGATGAAAATTCAACTATTTTCTTGATTTTTAAAAAATAAAAATTCATATGTTTTAAGAGAAATTTCATTTTTTTTTGGATAAAAATGCAACGACTTGGTAGATGATTCAATTTTTTTTAATCCATCCTTTTTGGTTTACAAAATTCGTCTTTTTGGATTGAAAATTCAATTTTTTTCGTAGAAGCTTATTTCTTTTTAAAAAAATTATATCTTGATCTTAAAAACTGAACTAGAATCTTTTTTCGGTGAAAATTCAGTTAATTTTTTAATCCTTTAAATAAAAATTCATCTGTTTTAAGAAAAATTTCATCTTTCTCAGATATTTTTTGTTTAAATTTTATTAAAATTTAATAAAGATTCATCTGTTTTAAGATGCAAATTTTTGCTTTAAAATTTAACTATTTCTTTAAAAATTATACTTTTTGGTTCAACCTTTAAAAAAATCGTCGTTTTTTAGTAAAAATTCATTTACGGTAGTCTAAATTTCTTCTTTCTTGGATAAAATGCAAATATTTGTTAAAGAATTCTACTATTTTGTTTAAAAACCATCCATTTTGGTTAAAAAAGTCGCCTTTTTGGACTGGAAATTCAATTTTTTTCGTAAAAACATATTTCTTGTTAAAAAATTTATATTTTGATCTTGAAAACTCAAATAGACTTATTTTTGATGAAAATTCAACGATTTTTTTAA
>NC_046661.1:80948951-80974242 GCF_010883055.1 Belonocnema kinseyi | reverse complement strand
ATCTGTTCTAAGTGAAATTTCATCTTTTTTGTATAAAAATGCGATTATTCGGTAGAGAATTCAAATATTTTGTTAAAAATTCATTCCTTTTTGTTAAAAAAATCGACTTTTTCGATTTAGAATTCCATTTTTTTTCGTAGAAACTTATTCCTTGTTAAAAATTCAGATTTCAATCGTGAAAAGTTCATTGGAATCTTTTTTAAATAATTTTTCTGCAAATTGATCGTTTTGATTTAAAAATTTACCTATTTTAGCAGAAATTGAATTTTCTTAGTTGCAAGATTTTTTTGGATGAAAAATCAACTTTCTTTTAGAAAATTGGTTTTTTGTTAAATAAAAATTCCACTGCTTTGAGATAAATTTCATCTTTTCTCATTTAATTTTTTTAGCAGAAGCTTATTTCTTGTTAAAAAATTAATATTTTTTGTTGGAAATTGATCTTTTTAGGTTGAAAATTCAACTATGATATTAAAAATTCAATTATATTATTGAAATTCCTTATAAATTTTTCCAAGTCTTTGGAATATTTTATTCTTTGTACAAATTCGAAATTCTTTTGCTTTTATCAAATTTATGAAGTCTGAAATCCTTGAAGTTTGTGTGAAATCTTTGAAATTCTTTGAAAATCATTTAAAACATTTCGAAAATTTTTAAAGGATTCAAAAATCTTTCTAAATTGTTGAAACACTTGAAATCTTTGAAATTATAATAAATCTTTTAAAAAGGTTTCGAAATCTTTTAAAACTTTCGTGAAATCTTTGAAACTTTTGTGAAAACTTTGAAAGTTTCAAGAAATCTTTTGAAATTCTTTGTAAATTTTTTTGAAAATGTTTATATAATTCAATAATCTTTTCAAATGATTTAAAATCTTTTTAAAAAAATTCATAGAATTTAAAATACTCGAACTCTTTTAAAATCTCTGAAATTATTAAAAATATTTTTAAAAGGGTTTGAAATCTCTGAAACTTTTGTGTCATCTTTGACAGCTATAATAAATCTTTTGAAATTCTTTTTAAATCGTTAAAAATATTTTTGAAAATTCTATAAACTTTAAAATTTTAATGAAATTTATGTTAAATCTTCAGAAATGTTCAAAAATTGTTGTGAAATATTTCTAAATTACTCGAAACCTCTTCAAATCTTAAAAAAAATTGAAATACTCGAAATATTTGAAAATTTGGTGAAATCTTAAAATCTGTTGTGAAAACTTTAAAAGCAATTTTTTGTGAATCTTTTAAAATATTTTTAAAACTTTTAAAAAATTCAAAAATCTTTTCAAATTTTTGTCTATTTGTTCACAAATATTTAAAAATCTTGTGAAAATTTTTTTAATTTCTTGAAATCTTTTTAAATCTTTGTAAAACATTTTAAAAATTATGAGTTCACCAACAAAATTTTTGGAGCACTTTACTGTGACAGCATTTATTTACGGGCATTTGCAATTTTTTAATTATTAAATATCAATATATGTATTTAAAAAATAAAATACATGAAACTTACCTCTTTCTAATTTTATTCTGTCCACAATAGAAAGATACTGGAAAATGTGAAAAAGGCAATCGTCATTTAGCCTTTGTATTGGTCCATTTGCCATGATAAAATAGACAATGAATTTATTTATTATCCATAAACATATTTTAATGTGTGTCAAATTAAAAATTTCTGAAAATAAGACAGTTTTTCTTAACTTTTCAACACTCTAAGTAAAAAATATTTTAAAAGAACGAACCGTTTTTTAGGTTAGATTTCGTATTATTGAAAATATGACACTAAAATTAAAAATACATGATTAAAATTTTACATAACTAATTAACTGATCATTTTTGTGTTACACAAAAATACGTACTCTCAACAAATTACCTGTCTGTTAATAAATTTCGAGAAAATCGAAGACTGTTTATATAGTTTGTTTACGTTTATCATTTACGTCAATTTGCTTTAAAGTAAGGACGGTTGCCTGTAACTAAGAGCAAACCAGGATAATGAAGTATAAAATCCTTTTTCAAACTATTTTTTTTAAATTATTTTTTTAATAAAAATTTCCGTATAAGTAATTTTATTATTACATGTTTTTTTATTTAATTATTATTAATTTTTTATTATGTATTTAAAAATAAATTATTTTTTAAATTAAAATTTCCTTATAAGTAATTTTATTTCCTAATGAAAAAGATTTTTAAATGTTTCTAAACAGTATTGGTAGAAGAGAAAAATGTGTTGCAAATGATTTTTTAATTATCAGAAAGTAATTCTGTTATATTCCATGCTTTTTAAGAATTTTGAAATTTTGAAGAGAACAATACAATTTTATTGAGATTCATGGGAAAATTTAAAATGATTTTTTATTTTGAAAAATTAAGTTTAAAGGAAAATTGAAATGTTTTCGTTTTGATGGAAAAATTTGTAACATTTGAAAGGAATTTTTTTTATGATTTTGTAAAATTGAAGAAAAGCGTTGCATATTTTTTTTAATATTTCGAAATTTTAGGAGTTTTTAAAAGATTTAAAAATAATTTGAATCTTGAAAAGATTTAAAAAAATGTTAACAATATGTTGATTTTTAAAGAAGTCGAAAAAGAGGCTTTTAAAGAAAGTTGAAATGTTTCAAGATAATAAAAAGATTTTCTTAAAATTCCTGAAAAAATTTAAGTGATTTTTTTATTTTGAAAGCAGAATTCTCAGAGAAAACTGAAAAATTCTTTAAAACGTTTTAAAATTTTCCGAAAAGATTGTAGAAGGCTAAAAAAAAATTTGCAATATTACAAATTTGAGAAAAAAATCATTTTGGAAACGGTTCAAAAATAAGTTAAAACTTTTAAAGATTAAATTTTTGTGTTAATTGTACATTTTTAAAGATTTCTAAAAAAGAAGCCTCTTAAGATTTTTGAAAGGATTGAAGAGAATACATTTTTTTAAGATTCCTAGCAAAAATTTTAAATAATTTTTTTAAAATGTTCCTGAAAAAATTTCTAATAATTTTTTAGTTTGAAAAATGAATTTTAAGAGAAGCTTTAAACAGTTTTTTTAGGTTTTAAATGAGTTCTTAAAATTTCAGAAAAGGTTCCAGAAGACTTCAATGGGAAAATTTTCAATTTCGCAAGATTGCAAACTTTAAAAAAAAATTAATTTTAAGAGATATTTAGAAGTATTGAAAATATACAGAAATACTTAGGAACTGGAAAAGATTAAATTGTAAAAAAAAATAAAATGGAAAGTTTAAAAGATTTCGTAAAAAATTAGAAGCTTTTAAACAATTCTGGAAAGATTTCAAAGTAATATAAAAAATTTCCTAAAATTCGTGGGAAAACTTCAAATTATTTTTTATTTACAATAATTAACTTTTAAAGTAAATTTGAAAATATTTTAAAACACTTCAAAATATTTCTTAAATTATCAAAAAAAAATCTGGAAGATTTTAAGGCAATTTTAAGAATAATTGAAGTCAGTTTAAAAGATATTTAGGAGTATTAGAAGTTTGTAATAACTTTAAAAGACTTTCGAAAAATTAACGAATATTATTTTTCCAAACTTAAATTTTTGCTACAATTTTGTATATAATTTGTAAAATAAATGGTCTGAAGAATATTAGGAACGTTGTCTGTATATAATTAAAAACACAAATTAAAATTCTGCTTTTTTACAGACTGAAAAACCTTCCTTGGTTGACAATTGAACTATTCGGTAAAAAAATAAACTTTTCTTTTTAAATAAATTTTTTTAGTACAATGTTTATAATTTTAATTGAAAGTTTATTTATATGAAAAAACATTGAATCTTTATTAGTTTAAAATGCAATTTGTTGAAAATTATTATTTTTGGATACATTAAACTCTTTGTTCATTTATAATTAAAACATTTTTTAGTAGTTATATCATTTATTACATTTTTCATGATAAAATTATCTTTTTTGTTGAAGATTAAATTATATGCTTGGTCAAATTTTAACATTTTTCTTTAAAATTATTTTTTTCCAAAGATTTAACTTTTTAGTTGAAAATTAATTTATGTCGGGAAAAATTTAATCCTTGTTGTTTAAAAACGCAATTGGTTGAATTTTTTTAGAATTTAACTAATTTGTTCAAAAATCGTCTTTTTGGATGAATTCAACTTTTTTTTATTTTAAATTAAAATTCTTGTTAATTGATGTATTAAATAATACATTTTTCGCCTAGGAATTCATCTTTTTCGTTGTAAATTTAATGATATGAATAAAAGTTAAACATTTTACTTAAAAAAGAATTTTTTGGTTAATAATTCATCTGTTTAATTAAAAATTCGTCTCTTTTTGAAAAAATTCATCTGTATTGATTCAAAATGCAACTGGTTGAGATCAAATTTTTTTTAAGTCGTTTTTTTTGGATCATTTCAACTCTGCTTTTTTTCTTTTCAAATAAAAATTAACTCTAGTTTTATTATTAAATTTCTTTAATAGGAATACTCATTTTTAATTGCGAATTGTACTAATTTTTAAAAAAAGTTAAACTTCTTTTTCAAACATTTTTTTCTTTTAATTGTGGTTGAAAATTAATTTTTTTGCTGGTAAGGATTCAACTATTTTGTTAAAATTTGTTCTTTTTTTATGAATTCAACTCTTTATTTATTTAAAATTTAATTCTTGTTTAGATGTTATACAAATATAGAAATATTTTTAACTTTATAAATTAAATTAACATATAAACTAAAAAAATCTTCTTCAGTTGACAAATCAATTTTATTTTTAAATTTTTATGTCGAGAATTCATCTTTTTGGATTAAAATTAAACTTCTTGGTTAAAAGTGAAACTTTTTTCAAATTAATTTTTTGTTGAAATTTTAGTTTTTGGTTGAAGATTCAATTTTGTTGTTGAAAATTCCCTTTTTTTATGAATACAACTTTTTTTTTAATTTAAAATTCTTTTTAGTTGATACATCAATTGCGAAAGTTTTCTCTGAGAATTTATCTTTTGGGTTGAAAATTAAACTACTTGGTTAAAACTTACATTTGTTCATAAAAATAATTTTTTTTTATAGATGAATGATAATTTTACATTGCTGAAAATTTATCTCTGTAGAACACATTAAATTTTTTCTATTCAAAATGCAACTGGCTGAAAATGAATATTTTTGGATTCAACTATGCTGTTAAAAATTTGTTTTCTGTGAATAAATTCAACTCTTTTTTTATTTACAATTAAAAAAAAAATTTTATATAAAAATGGAAAATAAATATTTTAAAAATATCAAATGGAAAAACTACACTCGCGCGAATGTTTAAATTTCACGACAAGCGATTGCAGCGCCTTAGCCGTTGAAAAAATGAATCATCCATTTTTTATTTCCAATTCCATTTCGTAAACGTGTTTGTTGATTTTTTATTCATTTCAATACACCGACTCCGATTGCCTTATAAGGTGCGTAAAAAGTTTCTCTCGTGAATCAACTGTAATATTTGTAGTCTAAAATAACAAAAATTAGTGAAGTATTGATGAGAAAAAAATAAAACTAAGTTTATTCGGTATGTAACTGTCAAAATTGTCAGTTATTTTAATATTTTTTTGTCAATTATTTTTTTTCGGCTCCTGTCACTTTTTATTTAATGACTTACTCTCTTTAGATTTACGTCAAATTGAAAATCTTTTAATTCAAATTATAAACCTCTTAAATTCATGATTGGATTTCCAATTTCGGAGTAAACCCATCATAACCTCACTTTCGATAATAAAAAGACAAAAATGTCACGATTTTGACCATTTCCATCCTAAGAAACAAAACAATTTTAAGATTACGTGTCCAAAAACTTTCTGTTGTTTTTCGGGAACTACATTTTAAACAAAACTATTAACATTTTTCCCTAGAGATCAAAATTTAAGTTCGAAAAAGCAAAAAAAAAATGGAAGCCGCTATACAACAAAAACTTTTTGAAGTTGCACAAAAAGTGGAGGAGCACCTCGATTCGGAAATAGAGCGACTGGATAAATTGGACATCGATGATATCGAAAAGTTGCGCGAGAAAAGACTCAAGGAAATCAAAAAAATACAGCACCAAAAACAAGTCTGGCTCTCTATGGTAAGATTTTCATCAATTTTTACATTTTAAATTGCATTTTGTGCATTCGTTTTTCTTTTTGGATATAAAATTCGTCCTCTTGGGTTAAAAATTAAAATATTTGGTTGAAAAAACTCGATTTTTTGTTGAAATGTAATTATTTTTGTTTGAAAAATCAATTGTTTTTTTTGTACATCAGCCTTTTTAGATTGAAATTTTTGATTAAAAACTGAGGTGTTTGATTAAAAATGCAACGGTTTTTGTTTGAAAATTCATTTTTCTTGCTTAAAAACTAACGTTTTTGTCAAAAATTCTACTAGTTAAAAAAAAAAGATCCTTGTAGGAAAATTTGACTTCTTGAATCGAAAATTCGTTCTTTTGGATTAAAAATGGAACTATTTGATTGAAAATTCCAATGTTTTTTAGTTCAAGTTTAATTATTTTTGTTTGAGCGTTCATTTTTTTGGTTGAAAATGAACTTTTTTGTCCGAAATTATCGTAATTTCTTAAAAATCATTTTTTGTTCAAAAATTCAACTGTTTTCGTTATCAAGAAACTTTTTTGTTCGTAAATTCAACTTTTTAGGTTTGAGAGAAAGTTTTTAGTCGAAAATTCGCCTTATTTGTAAAAAATTCATATTTTTCGTTAAAAAATATGACTTCCTGAGTAGAAAATTCCTCATTTTGGATTAAAACTGAAACTATTTAGTTGAAATGTTATCATTTTTGTTATAAAATTTCCAACAAATTTGTCTTTCTCTCTCAAAAATTAAAAAATTTTGATTTAATTTTAATCTTTTTTGACAAAAAATTAACTCTTTTCTAAAAAATTTGCCTTTTGCCTGAAAAATTTAAATACGTGATTGAAATTTACTGTTTTTTTGATGAAAATTGAACTGTCTTTCAACAAATTTATCTTTTTATCTTGAAAGGTCAAATTATTGAAGTATTAGGTTTTTGGATGAAAAATCAACTCTCTTCTAAAAAAATGGTCTTTTGTTTTGAAAATTCAAATATTTGATTGACTTTTTATGTTTTTTGATTAAAATGCAAGTGTTTTCTAACAAATTTGTATTTTTGTTTTGAAAATACAAATATTTGTTTGAATTTTAATTTTTTTTTTAATAAATTCAACTACCTTACAAAAAATTTGTATTTTCCTCTGGAAAACTCAAATATGCAATATAATTTTAATTATTTTTTTAAAATGAAAAATCAACTGTCTTCTAAAAAATTTGTTTTGAACATTCAAATATTCGATTACATTTTTATCTTTTTTGCTTGAAAATTTGACTATTTGATTGAAAATCCATCTTCTTATACTGAAAATTCAACTATTTTGTTAAACATCTAATTATTTTTGTAAAATTTACATTTTTGTTAAAGTTCTAATTTTTTGTCAAAAATTCAACTATATTTTTTTTAAAATAATCCTTTTAGATTAAAAATGCATCATTTGTGATAAAAAATCGTCGTTCTTGGTTGAAAATTTATCTTTCTTGGTTGAAAATGAACTTTTTTGTCCGAATTTATCCTAATTTGTGAAAAATCCATTTGTTGTTTCGAAGATTTGACTTTTTGAACAGAAAATTCATCTTTTTGGATCAAATGTTCAACTATTTTATTGAAAATGCCACAGTTTTTAGTTCAAGTTTAATTATTTTTGTTTAAACGTTCATCTTTCTTGATTAAAAATGAACTTTTTTGTCCAAGGTGGTCGTAATTTGATAAAAATAATTTTTTCCTCCAAAATTCGACTCTTTGGGTTATAAAGAAACTTTTTTGTCCAAATTTCTAATGATTTGTTAAAAAGTAATTTTTTGTTCGAAAATTCAACTGTTTTGGTTGAAACGAATTTTTCTTGTCGAACATTTTCGTAATTTGTTAAAAATTCATTTTTTGTTTCAAAACTGTTTTGGCTTTAAAGAAACTTTTTGGTTAAAAAATTGAACTATTTGGATCTTGGTTTAAAATGAACTTTTTTGGTGAAAATTCAACTGTCTTTTAAAAATTTGTCTTTTAGTCTTGAAAATCAAAATATTTGATTGAATTTAAATCTTTTTTTATGAAAAATGAACCCTTCTAAAATAAATTTGGTTTTTATTCTTGAAAATCCAAATATTTAATTGAAATTTAAGGTTTTTTGACGAAAATTGAAATATCTTCTACAAAATTTGTCTTTTATCTGGAAAATTTTAATATCTGCTTGAAGTTTAATGTTTGTTTATAAAACTTGAACTATCTTTCAACAAATTTATCTTTCTGTCTTGAAATTTCAAATATGTGATTGAAGTTGAATGTTTTTTGGTGAAAATACAAATTTTTGTTTTAAAAAAGTTGTCTGTTGGTGTCGAAGAATCAAGTACTTCATTGAATTTTAATTTTTTTTAAATGTAAAAATAAACTGTCGTCTAAAAAAAATGTCTCTTTGACTTGCAAATATAAATCTTATTGAATTTTAATCTTTTTTTAATAAATTCAACTGTCCTCTAAAAAAATTTGTATTTTTGTCTTGAAAATTCAAATATTTGATTGAATTTTTATCTTTTTAGATAAAAAATAAATTGTTTTTTAAAAAAGTGGTATTTTGTCTCGAAAGTCCATTTTTTTAAATTGAATTTTTACATTTTTCGATGAAAAATCAACTGTATTCTAAAAAAATTTGTATTTTTGCCTTGAAAATTTAAATATTTTATTGAAATTTAACGTTTTTTGACGAAAATTGAAATGTCTTTTAGAAGATTTGTCTTGAAAAATAAAATATTTGATTGAATTTTAATGTTTTGTGATTAAAAATGAACTGCCTTTCAACAAATTGATCTTTTTGTCGTGAAATTTCAAATACTTGATTAAAGCTTAATCTTTTTTGGTGAAAATTCAAGTTTCTTCTACAAAAGTTGCCTTTTTGTGTCGAAAAATCAAATAATTGATTAAATTTTAATCTTTTCGGATGAAAAATAAACTGTCGTCTAAAAAAAATGTCTTATTGTCTTGCACATTCAAATTTGATTGAATTTTAATATTTTTTTAATACAATCAACTGTCTTCTAAAAAAATTTGTATTTTTGTCTTGAAAATTCAAATATTTAATTGAAGTTTCATGTTTTTTTAAAGAAAATCCAAGTGTTTTCTCACAAATTTGTCTTTTTTTCTCAAAAATTAAAATATTTGATTGAATTTTTATCTTTTTGGATGAAAAATCAACTGTATTCTAAAAAAAATGTAATTTTGTCTTGTAAATTCAAATCTAATTGAATTTTAACCTTTTTTTAATACATTCAACTGTCTTCTAGAAAAATTTGTGTTTTTGTCTTAAAAATTCAAATATCTAATTAAAATTTAAGGTTTTGTTAAGAAAATTGACATTTCTTTAAAAAATTTGTCTTTTTGTCTTGAAAAATCAAATATTTGATTGAAGTTTAATCTTTTTTTGACGAAAAATTGACTGTCTTCTAAAAAATTTGCCTTTTGTCTGGAAAATTTAATTACCTGATTGAAGTTTAATGTTTTTTTTCTGAAAATTCAAGTGTCTTCTAAACAAAATTGTCTTTTTGTGCCGAAAATTCGAATATTTGATTGAAGTTTTATATTTTTTTCAATGAAAATTGAAGTGTTTTTAAACAAAATTAATCTTTTTGTGTTAAAAATTCAAATGATTGATTAAATTTTAACCTTTTTTAAATAAATTCAACTGTCTTCTAAGAAATTTGACTTTTGTATTAAAAACTCAAATATTTGATTAAATTTTAATCTTTTTTGAAGAGAAATCAACTCTCTTCCAAAAAAATTGTTTTTTTTTTTGTCTTGTAAATTCAAATCTGACTAAATTTAAAAAAATATATATATTGAAAGTTGAAATATCTGATTGAATTTCAATATTTTTGATGAAAAATTAACTTTCTTCTAAAACATTTGACTTTTGTCTTAAAAATTCTAATATTTAATTGAAATTTCATGTTTTTTTATGAAAATTCAAATTTTCTTCTAAAAAAGTTGTCTTTTTGTCTCGAAAATTCAAATATTTTATTAAGTTTTTATCTTTTTTGATGAAAAATCAACTGTCTTATACAAAATTTGCCTTTTGTCTGGAAAATTTAAATATCTTTTTAAAGTTTAATGTTTTTGATGAAAATTGAAATGTCTTTCAATAAATTTATCTTTTTCTCTTAAAGATTAAAATATTTAATTGAAATTTTATATTTTTTGGTGAAAAATCCAAATATCTTCCAGAACATTTGGATTTCGTCCTGAAAATTCAAATATTTGATTAAGTTTCATTTTTTGATGAAAATCCAAGTTTTTTCTAACAAGTTTGTCTTATTGTCTTGAAAATTCAAATATTTGATTGAATTTTAATCTTTTATTTCAATCAATGCAACTACCTTACAAAAATGTGTATTTTCGCCTTGAAAACCCAAGTATTTTATTGGGTTTGAATCATTTTTCAAAATGAAAAATTAACTGTCTTCTAAAAAAATTTTCTTGAACATTCAAATATTCGATTACATTTTTATTTTTTTTTGTTTGAAAATTTGACAATTTGATTGAAAATGCATATTTACTGAAAATTCAAAGATTTTGTTACAAATTGAACTTTTTTCTTAACTATCTAATTATTTTTTGAAAATTTACCTTTTTTTAAAGTCATAATAATTTATCTTTCTGGTAAAAATTCGTCTTTTTGTCTTGAAAATTTTACTATTTGGTTCAAACTTAACTATTTTTTGGAAAGCTGACCACTTTTACTCGAAAGTTCATCTATTTTATTGTTAATGTAACGATTTAGTTGAAAATTATTATTATTTGATAATTCGTCTTTTTGTTTAAAAAATTAGTCTCTTTGGGTAGAAAATATTATTTTTTGGTTAAAAATTCAACTATTTCGTTGAAAATGAAACATATCTCGGCTTGAAGTCTTAAAAATTTAAACTGTTTCGTATTTAATTTAATATTTTATCTATATTAATTTTATTCAAAAGAGTTTATAAACTTAAAATCCATCTTTAGCCATCGTGGGGGGGGGGGGGGGCGAAAATTGGCCTTGCTGAAATTTAAAAAAGAAAAGGAAAAATTCTGATTATTTATTTTTTTTGTGAATCAGGGCCATGGAGAGTATTCAGAACTCTCAGATGAGAAAGAATTTTTCGAAGTTTCCAAGAAATCGAAAAACATAGTCTGTCTCTTCTACAAAGATGGCTCTCCTCGTTGCAAAATCGCTGATATGCACTTGAAAATATTGGCAAAAAAGCATGTGGAGGCTCGATTTTGCAAATTGAATGTCGAACGGTGTCCCTTTTTAACAGGTAAATAATTAATAACAAATAATGTAGGTACTCGTAATTATAACAGGCTTCACACAGTTTCTCATCTACCCCCCCCCCCCCCCCCCCCCCCCCCCCCCCCCCCCTTCTTTTTAAATGCCTCTTTTTTTCAGTGTTTTCAAGAAAGTTAAAGTTTTTCTAGATTTTTCGTTTAAATTTGAAATGAATTAATAGAACATAATATGAAAATTAAACTAATTTATCTCTTTTTGTTGAAAAATCTATTATTGTTTCATTTAAAATTGATTTATTTTGTTGAAACTTATTTTTTGATTTTAAATTTAAATCTTTTTCAATTGAAATATGAAAGGTATAACATTTTTCGTTCCTTTTCATTTTTTTTTTTAAATTAAATTACTTGGTTAAAAGTTAACCTTTTTACTTGAAAATTAATTTTTTTAAAGATCATCGTCATTTTCAAACGATTGAAAAATAATTTTAAAATTGTACGGTGTTACAATTTTTGTTTAAATGTACTTTTTGGAAATTTAAAAAATAAGGTTTTTAAGATTTTTGAAAGGATTCAAGAAAATAAATTTTGTTAAGATTCATGGGAAAATTTTTAATGCTTTTCGTAAAAGATTCCTGGGAAAATTACAAATGATTTTTTTGTTTTGAAAAATAAGTTTAAAGAGAAAGTTTAAAAAGGTTTCAAATAATTTGCTAAAATTTCGGAAAAGTTTTTAAAATATTTTAAATTTTTGACAAAAATTTATTGTGTTTAAGAGATATTTAGAACTAATCAAAATATATTAAAATAATTTTGAGCTTAAAAGGATTTCAAAAAATTTAAGACAAAATGCTGATTTTTTTAAATTTAGAGAAAAAAATAGAAGCCCAAAATTATCAAAAAAGAATTTGGAAGATTTTAAGACAATGTTAAACATAATTCGAGTCAGTTAAAAAGATATTTCGGACTTTTGGAAGTTTAAAAAAATTTGAAAGGATTTTTGAAAATTTGAGAAATATTTTTTCTCAAAATTCTTCAAGTCCTAAATATCCTTTAAAGTGACTCGAATTTTTCCTACGATTGTGTAAATAACTTGTAAAATAAAAAAAATAAAACTATTTTTCGTTGAAACTTGCTTCTTTTTGGTTTAAAGTTTACTATTTATATTTTTATTTTAAACTAAAATCTTTTTTAGTTGAAATGTGAAAGCTAAAACATTTTTCGTTGATAATTCTTTTTTTTTAGAAATTAATCACAATTTTGCAAGATTGCAAAGTTTAGGAAAAAAATCAAATAAGTTTAAGAGATATTTAGAAATTTTGAAACGATTCAAAAATAATTAAAAAATTGTACGTATTACAATTTTTGTTTAAATGTACTTTTTTTGAACATTTTAAAAATAAGCTTTTTAAGATTTTTGAAAGGAGTCAATAAAATAATTTTTTTAAGATTCCTGTGAAAATTTTAAATACTTTTTATAAAAGATTCCTGGGAAAATTACACATGATTTTTTAGTTTGAAAAATAAATTTTAGGAGGAAATTAATTGATTGAAAAACCTTTCTTGGTTGAAAATGAAACTATTTATTTAAAAGTTAAGCTTTTTTTCTTTAAAATAATCTTTTTTTGGGTTGAAAATTCATGTTTTTCAGTTAAAAGACCAATGTTTTCTAAAATATTCGACTTTTCAGCTTGAAAAATCAACTTTTATGTTGTAAATTCATCTCTTTTGGTAGAAAATTTTATTAGTTTTTTTTTGGTTTTAACTATTTCTTTGAAAATTTGTATTTTATGGTTTGATTCAACTGCTTTTAAATTTAAATTTAAATATTTTTTGGTTGAAATATTAACTATTAAATTTTTTATGATAAAAAATAATCTTTTTTTTTGAAAATTCAACTACTTTCTTCAAATGCTTTATTTTACTTTATTCAACAAATTTATTCAATAGTAATTCTTTCTTTGGTTGAAGATTGATCTCTTTAGTTAAAAATTTTACTGCATTGTTAAAAGTTTATTTTTTTAAACTAATTTTTTAAACTGAATATTTAATTATTCCATTTTATTAGTTTTTTTTTGCTTGAATTCCACTTTTTTCATTTAAAATTAAAATCTTTTTGGTTTGAAATTCAAATATAATTGGTTAAAAATAATTGTTTTTTTTTCTGAACATTTAATTATTTCATTTTTTGTTAAAATTTTTTTTTTTGAAAATTCAATATTAGTTTAAAAAAAAAAACATATTTTTTTGTTCAAAATTAATCTTTTAACCTGAAAACTTATCTGTTCTGCTTTCGGCTGAAAATTGACTTTTTTTAGTTTAAAATTCGTGAACTATTTGGTTGAACATTTTATTTAAAATGTTTGATTATTTTTGTATTTAAAAGTTGAAAAAACTTTTTTTCTCGTTTGAAAATGAATATTTTTAACTAAAAATGTAAACATTCTATTTTTGTCTGAATACTGGTCTTTTTTATTTGGAAATTCAACTATTTGGTTGAAAATTCTTCTTTTTGCTTAAATTCAAATATTTTTTTATTTAAAATTAAAAGCTTTTTGGTTCAAAATTGAACTAAAATTGGTGGAAATTGGAACTGCTTTGTTAAAAATTAATTTTGTTGATTAAGTATTCTTCTTTTCTTGTAAAAGTTCATATTTTTAGTGGAAAAGTTGTATTTTTAGTAAAAAAAGGTAATATTTTCTGATTAAAATTCTACTTCACTTGGTTAAAAGTTGAACAACTATATCAAAAAATGATTTCTTTGGTTGATGATTAATCATTTCAGTTGAAAATTCATTTCTTTGGTTAAAAAATGAACTATTTTGTTAAACCTTTGTCTTTTCAGGTAGAAATTTTAACCTCTGGTTAAAAATTATTTGTTTTTATTAAAAATAATTTATTTTCAGTTAAAAATTTTTATTTTGTATTGAAAATTTATTTTACTTGGTTTTAGGTACAAAATTAATCTCAATTAAAAATTAGTTTTTGGTCAAAATTAATATTTTTTCATTAAAAGTTTAACTAAGGGTTAAAAAGTTAAAGTTTAACAATTAATCTTTTTTTTTCTAAAATTAATCTATTTTGGTATAAAATTAATCGTCTGATTAAAAATTAGGTTTTTTGCATTGAAAAATATATTTTTTAATTAAAAGTTTAACTAAAGGTTAAAAAGTTCAAGGTTAACAATTAATCTTCTTTGTTCTAAAATCAATCTGTTTTGGTATGAAATTAATTTTTTTTATATAAAATTAATCGTTTGATTAAAAATTAGTTGTTTTTTTATTGAAAAATAATTGTTTTAATTGTCAGTTTAACTAAAGGTTAAAAAGTTATCGTTTTTAGCACAAAATTAATCTTTTTGATATAAAATTAATCTTTTCTGGTATACATTTTTTTATGTATAAAATTTAATCTTTTCGATTAAAAAATAGCTTTTTATTGAAAAATAATTTTTTAAATTAAAAGTTTAACAAAAGGTTAACAAGTAAAGAATTGATCTTTTTTGGTAAAATTAATCTTTTGCCCAAAAAATATATTGTTTTAATTAAAAGTTTTACTAAAGGCTAACAGGTTATAATTTTCAGGTTAAAAATAATTCTTTTTTGGTATAAAATTAATCTTTTTATATAAAATTTATCTTTTGATCAACAAATAATTTTTTGAATTAAAAGTTTCACTAAAGGTTAAAAATAAAAAAATTTACCTTGTTTTGGTAAAAAAATTAATTCTGTGTGGTATAAAATTAATTTTTTTTTGTATAAAATATTTTTTTGATATAAAATAATCTTTTGATTAAAAATTAGCTTTTTTCTATTGAAAAATAATTTTTTTAATCAAAATTTTTTTTGTATAAAATTAGTCTTGATTAAAAATTGGTTTTGTGATGGAAAAATAAATTTTTTTTTATTAAAAGTTTAACCAAAGGTTAAAGAGACTAATCTTTTTTGGTAATTAATCTTTTTTATATCAAATAATCTTTTTGCTCTAAAATTAATCTTTTGCCTAAAAAATATATTGTTTTAATTCAAAGTTTACCTAAAAGTTAAAAGGTTAAAAATAATTCTTTTTTGGTACAAAATTAATCCTTTTTGTTATAAAATGATCTTTATTGGTATAAAATATTTTTTTATAAGATAATCTTTTGATTAAAAAATAGTTTTTTCCGAAAAGTAATTTTTTAATTAAAAGTGTAGCTAAAGGTTAAAAGGTTAAAAAATTAAAGGTTCAAAATTAATCTTTTTTGTGCTAAAATTAATCTCTTTTGGTATCAAGTCAATCTTTTTTTGTATGAAGTTAATCTTTTGATTAAAAATTAATTTTATTCTATTGAAAAATAATTTTTTTAAATTAAAATTTCAACTAAAGGTTAACAAGTTCAAAGTTAAAAAATTCTCTTTTTTGGTATTAAATTAATTTTTTGATGAAAAATTGGTTTTGTGATGGAAAAAAAATTTTTTTTATTAAAAGTTTAACCAAAGGTTAAAAACTTAAAGGTTCAAAACTAATCTTTTTTGGTATAAAATTAATCTTTTTTATATCAAATAATCTTTTTGCTCTAAAATTAATCTTTTGTATAAAAAATATATTGTTTTAATTCCAAGTTTACCTAAAGGTTAAAAGGCTAAAAATAATTCTTTTTTGGTACAAAATTAATCCTTTTTGGCATAAAATATTTTTTTATATAAGATAATCTTTTGATTAAAAAATAGCTTTTTTTCGAAAAGTAATTTTTTAATTAAAAGTTTAACTAAAGGTTAAAAGGTTAAAAAATTAAAGGTTGAAAATTAATCTTTTTTGTGCTAAAATTAATCTCTTTTGTTATCAAGTTAATCTTTTTTTGTATGAAATTAATCTTTTGATTAAAAATTAATTTTATTCTATTGAAAAATAATTTTTTAAATTAAAATTTCAACTAAAGGTTAACAAGTTCAAAGTTAAAAAATTCTCTTTTTTGGTATTAAATTAATCTTTTGATTAAAAATTAGTTTTTTTATAAAAAAAAATAATTTTTTTTTATTAAAAGTTTAACCGAAGGTTAAAAGGTTAGAAAAGTAAAGGTTCAAAACTAATCTTGTTGGGTATAAAAATAATTTTTTTTGTATAAAATTAATGATTTTGGCATAAAATTAATTTTTTCATATAAAGTTTATCTTTTGATTAAAAAATAATTTTTTAAATAAAATTAATCTTTTGATTAAGATTAGCTTTGTTATTGAAAAATAATTCTTTTAGTTAAATGTTTAACTAAAGATTAAAAAGTTAAAGATTAACAATTGATTTTTTGATCTCAAATTAATGTGTTTTTGGCATGAAGTTAATATTTTTGGTATAAAATTAATCTTTTTATTAAAAATGAGTTTTTTTTATTGAAAAATAATTTTTTAAATTAAAAGGTTAACTAAATGTTAAAAAGTTATCGGCTTTTGGTACAAAATTAATCCTTTTTGGTATAAAATTAATCATTTTTGGTATAAATTATTTGTTTCATATAAAATAATCTTTTGATTAAAAATTAGCTTTTTTCGAAAAGTAATTTTTTAAATAAAAGTTGAACTAAAGGTTAAAAGGTTAAAAATTTAAGGTTAAAAATAATTCTTTTTTGGTATAAAATTAATATATTGGTCAAAAATTATTTTTCTCTATCGAAAGTTTAGCTAAATCCTTTTTTTCGAATTCAACTCTTTTTTATTTAAAATTAAGCTTTTTTGTTCAAAATTCAACTGTAATTGGTGAAAAGTGAAACTTATTTGTTCAAAATTCATTTTTTATACAAAATTATTCTTTTAAACTAAAAATTTTACTCTTCTACTTTTGGTCGTCTTTCTGGTAGAAAATTAATCTTCTTGATTGAAAATTTATCTTTTGTGTGCCTAGAATAATTTTATTAAAAAATTGAATGCCCTATTATTCCCCTAATTTCTTCAAAAATCAGACAATTTCCCATCTTTCAAGAGCATTTTGTGCTGTAGGATCTGTTATAATTAAATATTAACAAACTAAATTTAGAATAAATCTAAATTTGTTCCTTATACTCTTGGTTTTTGTAATTTCGAAGAATTTCCTAGTTAAACTCATAATTATTTACATAATCTGAAATTTATTTCATATTGAAACAAAAAAATTTTGCATTCTGAAGAAGTATTTTGTAAAAAAAAAAATGCACTAAAATTCCAGAGCGACTCCGAATAAAAATAATTCCAACGATCGCTCTTTTCGCCGACAACAAAGCAAAAGACTACATCGTCGGTTTCACCGATCTGGGAAATTGTGACGACTTCTCGACTGAAATGATGGAGTGGAGGATCGCGCAATCGGGCTGCATTTCTTACAGCGGCGATCTGGCGCATCCACCCGAAACTGAGAAAAAATCATGGCTGAACCAGCAGTCAAAGTCAAAAACGATCAGAGGCAGAAAGTCCGACGACTCGGATTCAGATTGAGTTTGAAAATCGTTTTTTTTTTCACTACTTAATTATTATTTATTTATTAAGAAGTTAAATTCGCGCATCTTTTTCTATAGGATTTGATTTGCACGCTTTCTAAGTTTAGGACTTGTTGTTGAAACTTCAAGGAAAAAATTGTTCGTGTTCTGTTTATTTCAGAACTTATATTATCAAATTTAGATCCTATTTATCAAATGCAGTTGCTATTTATAATCTACTGGGCTTTTAATTTTTACAAGAGCTTTTTTAATAAACAAAATATAAATTGAGACGAATGATTTTAATATTTTTATTTACAATTCCAGGTTTTTTTCAGTCATTAATTCAGGATTTAATTTTTATCAAAGTATATTAATTGTTAACTAAAAAGTTCAAGTTTCAAATAGAAAAAAATATCAATTTTCGAACAAAGAGCTAATTTTAAATGAATTAACGTACATTTTTCTCAATTCATATATAAAAAATTAATTTTTAATAAAAAATAGTAACTTTCAAACAAGAATATTAATTTTCTACCAAATAGTTATTTTAAACTAAAATATATAGCAATTTTTTCAACAAAAATCGAAATGTTTAATGTTGGGTACAAAAAAAATTCCATCAAAATAGTTCAATTTTCAACCAGTGATGAATTTTTAATCAAGATGATTAAGTTTCGAACAAAAAGATGAATTTTCAACAAAATACATGAATTTGAAAGTAAACAAAAAAATTAATTTCCAACGAACAAAAGATCAGTTTTCAACCGAAAATTTGATATTTAAATATTCATACAAAAAATATGAGATTTAAACTAAAATATGCATTATATCCAACTAGATTAGTTACATTTTTTGTTTCAAAAATTAATTTCCAATTAAAGACTAATTACCATAAATGATCTACGATTAAAATTTTTTTTTTTTTTTTTTTTTTTTTTCAGTTGAATTTTCATCCCAAAAAGATGGATTTTAAACTAAGAAGATTGCTTTTCTACAAAAAAATGAATTTTTTAACAAAATAATATTTCAAACAAAAATGATTTGAATTTTAAATTAAGAAACCGTTGAATTCATCCAAAAAAGAACGAATTTTCGACTAAAATTCTGGATTTTCAACTGGGATTGTGGAATTTTGAAGCAAAAAAATACATTTTAACTTTAATGATGAACCTTTAATTAGAATAATTTACTTTTTAACAAAAAAGAAATTTTCAACAAAATAATTGAATTTTAAACCAAATAGTTAAATTTTTAACTTAAACTTCTACTGGATTTTTTGAATTTTCAACCAAAATGGTGAATTTTCCATCATAAAAATTAATTTTTCAATAAAAAAAGACGAATATTCAAGCAAAAAATATATTCTTTTTAAAGCGAAAATTAATTTTTAAATAAAATAATGGAATATTCAACTAGATTAATCACATTTTTAGTCTAAAAAAATTAATTTTCAACCCAACAGTAAATTTAACATAATTAAACATAAAATTAAATAAAATTAAAGCAATTTTTCTTCAATCTTTAATCTACAAAATTCATTTTTAAACAGAGTTTAACTTCCAATCAAGTAGTATAATTTTAAACAAAACAACATAAATTTTCAACTAAAATCATGTATCTTTAAATGAAAAAAATGAATTTTCAACTAAAATATGGATTATTCAACTAGATTAATTACAGTTTTAGTTAGAAAATTAATTTTCAAATAAAGAGCAAATTTTAAACAAGTACATAAATAAACATTATAAAATTTCAGAATTTAGACAATTAAAAAATTTTGATATAAATATTATTTATTCATTAAAAATACTATAATCAAATATTCTTATAGACAAAAATAAAATGTTTAAAGTTTCGACATTGCTATTTGAATTTAAAATATCAATAATTGAAAAAAAAATCAGACAGAAATATATTTTTTTCAATTAATATTGTTGTTTTTAATTCAAAAATTAATTTAGCAACTTTAGAAAATAAAAATGTTTAATTATTGTATTTTTTATAAATTAAGTTTATTAAAAGAATATTTAATTACTTAAATTATTTTTTTCAGGTACACAGTTTCGGGAGTTTATTATAAATGTTTTTTCAGTCATTAATTCAGGATTTAATTTTTATCAAAAGTTTTCAACAAAATATATTAATTTTCAACTAAATAGTTGAATTTTGAACTAAAAAGGTTTAATTTTCAACCAAATAATTAATTCTGAACGAAAAAAGATGTTTTCATCCGACGAGACGAAAATTTGACTAAAATGATGGAAGATTCAAAAATGGACTTGTTAAATTTTGGGTAAAAAATCATTTTTAATCAGTGATGAATTTTCAACCAAGATGATTAATTTTCGAACAAAAATACGAATTTTCAACAAAAAAGATCGGTTTTCAACCGATAATTGGATATTTAAATTTTCAGATAGAAAAATTAATTTTCAATTAAAAAGTAAATTTTAAACAATTGCATAAACAAACATTAAATTAAGTTACTATAAATTATCTTCGATTAATAAAAAAAAAGAATAGAAAAAATAGTTTAACTTTCAATCAAGCAGCTGAATTTTCAAAAAATATATATAAAAGTATGAAATTAATCTTGATTGAAAATTAGTTTTTGGTAAAAATTATTTTTTTAATAAAAGTTTAACTAAGGGTTGAAAAGTTGAAGGTGAACAATTAATCTTTTTTTTCTAGAATTAATCTGTTTTGGTATGAAATTAATCGTTTGATTAAAAATTAGGTTTTTTTACAATGAAAAATAACTTTTTTTATGAAAATTTTAACTAAAGGTCAAAAAGTTAAAGGTTAACAAATAATATTTTTTGTTCTAAAATTAATCTCTTTTGGTATAAAATTCATCTGTTTTGGTATAAAATTAATCTTTTCTGGTATAAATGATTTTTTTGGTGAAAAATGTAACCTTTGGATTAAAAATCAGATTTTTATTGAAAAATAAATTTTTTAATTAAAAATTTAACAAAAGGTCAAAAACTAAAAAATTATCTTTTTTATGTAAAAATTAATCTTTTTTGGTATAAATTATTTATGTGATATAAAATAATCTTTTGATTAAAAATTAGTGTTTTTCCGTAAAGTAATTTTTTAATTAAAAGTTGAACTAAAGGTTAAAAAATTAAAGGTTCAAAATGAATCTTTTGTGGTATAAAATTGATGAGTTTTTGTATAAAATTAATCTTTTCTGGCATAAATTATTTTTTTGATATAAAATTTAATATTTTGATTGAAAATTAAAAAGATTGATCCTTTTTGACACAAAATTAATCTTTTTGATATAAAATTGATTTTTCAACCAAGTAGTTTAATTTTTAACCAAAAAGTGGAATTTTGTATCAAATACCAATGTTTAATTAAAATAGATACGTTTTCCACAAAAATGGAACTGTTAAATTTTGAGTAAAAAATCATTTTTAACCAGTGATCATTTTTCAACCAAGATGATTAATTTTCAAACAAAAAGACGAATTTTCAACAAAACAAAAACAATTTTTTAACCGGAAATTGGATATTTAAATTTTCAAACAAAAAAATTAATTTTCAATTAAAGAGTAAATTTTGAAAAGTGCATAAACAAACATTAAATTAAGTTACTATAAATTATCTTCGATTTAAAAAAAAGAGAAAAAAGAGTTTAACTTTCAATCAAGCAGTTAAATTTTCGAGTCAAAAAGATAAATTTTAAACAAAAAATGTTTGACCTTAAATAAAGAAAGAGTTAAATTCATCAAAAAAAGAACGAATTTTTCACTAAAATGATGGATTTTTAACTAAGAAAGATCATTTTACAACTAAAATTATAAATCTTTAACTTTAGTTATTAGATTTTAAACCAAAGTGTTAAGTTTTCTACTAAAGTTCTAAAACTTCTAGATTAGTTGAATTTTAAACCAAAAAGACAAATTTTCTAACAAATACATGAATATCCAACCCAAGAAGATCAGTTTTTAACCGAAAAATGGATATTTAAATTTTCGGATAAGAAAAATGATTGATCAAAGAGATGCATTTTCAATTAAAATATGGAATCTTCAAGTAGATTAGTTACATTTTTAGTTAAAAAATTAATTCTCAATTAAAGACAAAATTTTAACCTAGTGCATAAACAAACACTATAAAATTCAAAAATTAAAAGAATAAAAAATTTTGCTATAAATATTATTTATTCATTAAAAATACAACAATCAATTATTGTTATAGAAAAAAAATATAATGTTTAAAAATTCCAAATTATTATTTGAATTTAAAATAACAATAATTAAATAAAAATCAGACGAAAAAATATTTTTTTCAATTAATATTATACTCGTAAATTTTTATTTATTAAAATTGTAAATTTTATTATAATCGTAGATCGTAAATTAATTTAAATATTTTAAAGTTATTGATGGAATTGACAATATTAATATTGCAAAAATTTAGCAATATTTCTATTGACAATTCCAGGTTTTTTACAGGTACACAGTTTCGGGAGTTTATTTTTTTCAGTCATTAATTCAGGATTTAATTTTCATCAAAATATATTAATTTTCAACTAAAAAAAGATCAATTTTTAACCAAACAGTTGAGTTTTTGACTAAAAAAAGATCATTTTTGAAATAAAAGTGAAATCATTTATTTTAAGTTAAAAAAATTAATTTCTTACTTAAGAGACGAATTTTTCGACTAAAATGATGGAAGATTCAAATATATTAGTTATACTTTTAGTTGAAAAAATAACCATTTTTGACCAAAGATCAAATTTTAATTACACAAATGTAGAATTAAATTAATGTGCATTTGGGTTCGAATAATCAGAATAAGTATTTTGTTGTTGTTTAAAAATTCAATTTTTTGGTCGAAAAATTATCACTTTCGGTTTTTGGTTTCAAAATTTTTTTTTGCTGGAAAGGTTTCAACTATTTTTTATTAAAAATTAAAATCCCTTTCGGTTTCTTATGTTGATAATTAATAAATTAATATTCTGAACAAAAAAATTGACTTTAAATGAAAAAACAGTTGAATTCTTAAAAAAAGAACGAATTTTGGACTAAAATGATTGGATTTTCAAGTAGAATAGTGAAATTTGCAAACAAAAAGATAAATTTTTACCTCTAATGATGAACCTTTAACTGGAATGGTTGAATTTTCAACCAAAAAAATTAATTTTCAACCAAAAAGATGAATTTTCAAGAAAGTAAATTAATTTTCTATAAAAAAATCAACAAATGACTTGAATTTTAAACCAAATAATTAAATTTCGAAGTTAGAAAGATCAATTTACAACAGAAAAAGGAATAAATAAATGTTCACTAAAAAAAACTCAAATTTTCTTTTAAATAATTAAATTTCCAAAATGATTAATTTTCAACCAAACGGAAAATTTAACATAAATAAACGTAACACGAAATAAAAATAAAGTCATTTTTTTCAATCTTTAATAAAAAATTTATTTTTAAACAGAAAGTTTAATTTTCAATCAAGTAGTTTAATTAAAAAAAAAAGATAACAATTTTATCTAAAATGACGTATTTTGAACATGAATAGTTGAAGTCTCAAGGAAAAAGATCAATTTTTACCTAAAATAAAAATCTTGAACTGTAATAATTGAATTTTCTATCAAGATGGACAGGAATTTTCAAGTAAAAAAAATGAATTTTCAACCAGAAAAGATCAGTTTTCAACCGAAACTTTGATATTAAAATTTTTAGACAAAAAAAAATATTAATGTTCAAACAAAGAGATGAATTTTTAAACTCGCGGGCTTCGCGATTTACGATCGCGCGTTCACCATTTAAATTTCCTTTTTCATGATTACTTTAATATTTGCTTCTTATTTTATTATTTTTTGCAATTTATAATACGCATTGGTATTAGAATAAAAGTATTTTTATTGCCTTATATTTTTATAATGGAAAAAGCGCGCATCCTTTAAAAAAATGTATTACCATTTTTACTGTAACATGCTTCGTATTTTCCAAAAATTTATTTTTGTTATTTTTAATTATACCAAGTACTTACACTGTCAACCAAGTATTATAATTGAATTTTCAACCAAAAGGATGAATTTTCAACCCAGAAGATTAATTTTTTGAAAAAAGAAATTTTTAACAAAATACAAGAATGTTAAACCAAATAGTTAAATTTTCATTCAGAAAAATTAATATTCAACCAAAAAAATACAAAAAAAAATGAATTTTCAACCCAGAAGATTAACTTTCTACAAAAAAACTCAATTTTTAACCAAAAATGGGATAGGTTTATAGTTTAAAAAATCAATATTCAATCAAAAAAAGCGAGTTTTTAACCAAACAGTTACGTTTTTAACCAAATAATTGAATTTTCAACAAAAAAAAAAGAAAAATAATCCCAGTTAAAAACAGTCAATATTCAATCAAAGAAGGCGAACTTTAAACAAAACAGTTAAATTTTTTACCAAAGAGTTGAATTTTCAAAAAAAGAATATTATTTAATAAAAAAAAATTATGGTGAACCTTTAATTAGAATAGTTGAATTTTCAATCAAGAAGATTAATTTGTTGAAAAAAGAAAAAGAAATATTCAACAAAATACATGAATTTCACACCAAACAGTTAAATTTTCATTCAGAAAAATTAATTTTGAACCAAAAAAATACAAACAAAAAAATGAGTTTTCCACCCAGAAGATTAATTTTCTACAAAAAGAGATAAATTTTTAACCAAAAATTAATTTTTTACCAAGTAGTTCTACTGTCAACCAAGTAAAGTTGAATTTTCAATCAAAAGAATGAATTTTCAACGAAACATAAAATAGATTTTCAGTTAAAAGATTCATATTCAACCAAAAAATGCGAACTTTGAATAAAATATTTAATTTTTTAACCAAATAGTTCATTTTTCAATCAAAGAAATGATTCTTTACCAACAAAAAAATGAATTTTTTAGCAAGTAGTGTAACTTTTGCAAAATATGAGATTTCAAAAAGATGAGTTTTCAACCCAGAAGATTAATTTTCTTATATATAAAAACTCGTTACCTCCATTAGTAGCGCATGGAGACGAAATCTTACATGGTCAACTTAATGGTGTGGTTTATTCTATGGCGAAATCTGTCTTCAACGTATAAAATTAATCGAAATGATAAACCGGATTTCTACTTTTATCGATTGCCGATAATTATTTTCATTTCGTGTCTTTTTATTTTCAGTTTCAATAAAAGCTGCAATTTTTAATGAATTATTATCATCTATAAGATTTAAATTTGTTTCTCATAATTCTTCAATCGTTACATTAAATTACTGAAGATACTTTTCACCAGAATGTGGTTTATTCAATGTTACTGGAACAATAATTTAAAGTTTATGTTAAAATCTAATTTTTTTGAATAATATAAATGAATATAAAATTAACAGATATATTGTGAAATCATTAAGTTTAATAATATTGTGATATAAATTATAATGAAAAATGTTATTTGAATATAAAGTTATCATAAATTTATTATTTTCATGTTCTAATTATATTAATGATTTAATTGTAAAAATAACTTTATATAATTAAAAATTTGTCATAAGGACAACCGCAGGATTTCGCCGGGAGCGG
>NC_046661.1:80939613-80948941 GCF_010883055.1 Belonocnema kinseyi | reverse complement strand
GGGTGCTAATCTGAAAAATTGCACCCGCTTCCAGCGAAATCGCGGTAAAATTTCAGCCATAACCACGTCTCACAACCGTGAGATAGGTGGTTAATATATATATACACACAGTTATTTCTTATATTGCATATTTCTATTAAGTGGACTTACATTTACGCAGTAAAATTACATATAATTATTTTTTTGTAATTTTATTTTATGGTGCTCATTTAATGAGCGGTTTGATTTCTCATTATAATTAATTAGTAAATACATTTGCTTCCTCGTAAAGGAAGTGTAAAAGGTAAAATACAAATAGGTCAATCAAAATGTACTTTTTCATACAATGTATTCATATTATAAGTCAATTGATTAGTCTGAAACCAAAGAAGCTTTTCTATTCTTGCATCAATTTTGAATTATGTTAATAAATAAATTGAACTTTAGAAACCCAATTGTTGAAATATCTGAAATCACAATAACTTCCTTGCTCTCTAGTAAAACGTATTAATATTATCGGCCAATCAATTCGTTCCGGCTCAATGAATCTTAAGTATTGTTGCACCAACTTTGAATTTTGTCAATGAAAAAAGTTTCACTATGAAAACCCCATTTTAAAAATATTATTAAGTGCTAAAAATAACGTAATAAATATTTGTAGAAATCCTTGAGTCAGTTTTGAGATATTTGTGGTGTAAATAAACCCTCTATATTTCAGCAATTTGTCTACATCTGTCTAAAAGTTATCTCGTTTACAAAAAAGTGTGACATCATCACATCTATACACATCCACACATTTGCAGACACACATCCGGACAGTTATTTAGAACATTGTATTAAGACCCTTTTGTAATTGAAGAAGCTTCAATTTAGCGAATTAATTTTTTTCGAAATTTTTACCATTACAAAGCTTCTTCTATTAAGGAAGCAAAACGAATATTTTGTTCGAAAATTTTGGGAAATGGCTTAAATTATATAAGGACACATCTGTCTGGCCTATTTTAATTTTTTTTTATTAAAATAATGCCATTTTATTCATTTTATTTCAGCTAGGGGACTGAAGTCCTGTTCTCAATTACATTTAAATTTAAAAATTAATTGAATTGCAATATATAAATCAAATAAAAGTGAAATAGGTCAGAAAGACATTTACTCGTATGTTTTTAACCATTTTTTAAAAAAGCAGGTAAATATTAACATTTTTCGAAATATAAAGCCGTCGAATATATACCATGTAATTGGTCATGTTACAGACTGCCACATGCCCTTAAGATCAAATTGCATTCTATGTTGCCATAATTTTGCCGCGTTTGGATTCATTTTGAAGCACCTTCTTATTTATAAACTTGATAAAATATCTAGCTGAAATTTTGGAAAATGGCAGAAAATATATTGGCGCACGACGGCGAGGCGTGGTCCATGGAAGTTTGTATTTTGTTTGAAGATAGCTGCAATTTAATTTATTTTAATTTTATAATGTAATAATTGAGAACAGGGCTTCACTGCCCTGACAAATGAGGGTCCTAGTGCTCTGTTCTCATTGACATGATAATTTTTATTATTTGCGTTCCTTTCCCAAAATTTCAGCGTAAAATTATCTTATTTAATTTAAAAATAAGAAGGTGGACAAAAATACATAGGAATAACAGGAATTTATAACGTAATAGAATACTGTTTTCCCTTAAAGCCCTATTAGGCTATTTGACAATCACTATCTCGATATTTCCAAATGACAAGGTTCTATCTCACACAGTAAAAACAAAGGATCAATTTTGTTGCAGCGCATTTTGCTCTAATGATCATTTGACTCTCGAGATCATAATGATCTGTCCATTCGGATCACTTTGATCTTACTTTTTGGCGCCGGTGTCATAACGACATTACCTAAAAATGGCATCCAACCACACGCAAGTGACGACACTTAACAAGTTATATTTTCTAATATCAGCTTTATGTTTTGTTCTAACTTTTTAAGTATACTGCACGATCGGAAGCAATAAAAAGCTTGCATTTGAGCTAAAGCACTCTGAGAACGTCAGCTATTTTGGTTTGACTTCTTACATGATCCCGAATCAGATCATTATGAGCTCAAAAGTCGATCATTCACTTCGGCCGATCAAAATGCTCTTGAATTCTGTATCATTTCTGTTATACAGCAAAATGATATTGATTTCGCTATAATTTTGAACACTTTTTTTTTACTGTGCAGATAAACCAAAGGAAAAGTTGCTAACTCTTAGAGACGAAATGAAAGGTGCTATTTCGTGGATACCAAATGAAAACGTGCTACAGAGTTGGAGAGTCTGATGTTCCCAATACAATTTATATGGGATTTTGCTGAAGCTTGAGAGGTCACCTGACAAATTAACATTTGTTCATTTTGTCTTCACGAGCTAGCACCTTCTCATATGGTCATTTGAGATGAAACCGTATCATTTGAACACGTCAATCTGTACTAAAAAAATTGATCACTGCAATGCATATCCAATAAACTGCTGATTTTTGAATACAGTGAAATAAAATCGGAAGACAGGAGGGAAACTACATTTTTTCGGTTGAATATCAACTGATGATACGCATTTCCATTATCTGTCGATATTATTTGACAACTAATTTAACTGGGTGTAAAGGAAATGGTTCATATTTCCGCAAAGGCTTCAATATAAATATAACAATCAGACCGTATTTTTTCCTTCAAAATATTATCAATAATATTATTTGAATGGTTTTCAATGAATACATAGTTAAAGTTGCGTAAAACGAATGCTTAATTAGGGAACGTCTACATTTTACGTGACGCTCTGAAGGGGATGGAGGAGTCAACCCTAACGTCACAAAGTGCCACATGGAACAGAATAGGAGGAGAATCAAAGAGGTTTTGTAACACGTGACGCTATTGTGATCAGAAAATAAAACTCAAATCCGTTTCGATAAATTAAAGACCAATATTATCAACACAAAATGTTTAGTAGTTTGCATACGCCAAGTTAATGCTTTCTTAATAATTTGAGCCAAACTTAGATGAACCACAGCTACTATAAATGTTTTATAGAGGAATTTTATAGAAGAATAATCCATAGTTATTTAATTATTTGCTTTAGTCGATTAGAGGTACTAGTACACAGGTTTAACTCCCTCGTGTTAAATCTTCAACACCCCGACCAAATAAGCGTAGCTGGAACAGAGTTATGGAAACTAATATTACGTATGTAGTCTGTTCCAATCATTCAAGTTTACACTTTGCATCTCTGGCAGAACTTTCTCAACTAAATTCTATGAGAGAATCAGTACTTATCAAAGTGATAATTTTCCAAAAATACTTCACTCACACCTTGGCACATATAATTATAGGATTATCGGAAAAATAGATAGCCAAAGCTGTCTAGAAAGATATTATCGAACTGGACTTGTATTATAAGCACTGCAGAAATTATTCATTATATTCTGAAAACCTAAAGTTTAATATTTATTTTCTTATTTGAAATTATCAGGTAAGAATTTGAGGTCGAGGCCCGCTACTGAAAGTTGGACCACTATTGGGATTATTACCATATTGCATTAAAAGTATCATCTAAGGAATTTTATTGACCATTCTCTTATAACTTATTTTTTTTTATTGTTTCACTTTAGGCAAATCAGGCTCTTGATTCTTACAATCTTCCAACGTCTTGATACAATTTCAACGAGTTTTGTTCTAGGTTAATAATCACAAGAGATACGGAAATTGTTATAATACCGCGGCTTTTACGGAAACCCTGTAGCATTTCTTCTACAAAACATCTTGAGTTCTATTTTCAACCAAGAATATCGACGTCTTAAAAATTCACGCTTATGAGAAGACTTTGAAAAAATTAGAGAAACAATCACTACTGTGAATAAACCTAATGACTTCTAATATTAAAATATTCTTATAGTTTTTCTTTAGCTTTCAAAAGTTTTGAACTATTTTAGAGCTGGAAAATGATTAAAATTCAAAATACTTGATGCAATAGTAACTTTCAGGAATGTAGTAATTAATGATGCCGAAACTACTTTGTGTGAACTAATTTGTGAAAAAATGAAGCAACATCTTTAAATCTCAGGAGAATCAACTTTAATTTTTGAACGTTCGATAGCAAAGTTAAGATAGCAGCTTGTCTTCCTTTTCGTTTGGGTCAACATATTTAATCATCCCTTGACTTTAATAACGCAATGGTCTTAACTTATCGCTGGAATTACTTTACCAATTGAAAGCAATGTGATTTCTAAGTAATATTTTTAAGAGAATCTTTTATTTAAAAAACATTTTTTTCATTCATCGAACAGCTTTTAAGATCTACGAAAGGAAAATAATTTCTCAATAATATTATATAAAAATGAGCTATATTTCCGAGTTACCGTTATCAAACTTGGTTATAATTTGAATATATTCTTCAAGAATATGTTAAAAGTAACATTAAACGATAAAATCGATTTATTTATAAAATTTTATCAAAGTGTGCCATATAGAATTCCAATCAATTCAAACTGTAGACCAAAAAAAGAAAGAAAATTGACGTCGTTATTACTGCAGGACATCTATACCCTTACATTTCCCACTGTTGTTTTTTAAATATAATTCTATTCATCATTAGTCACTAATAAAAGCCAAGCAAATCAAACTTTAAAACATATTATTCATGAAGGGAGATGCTTAAAGTAAATTTGGATTCGACATCTACTTTTTATAGTCAGAAGAAAGCAGAAGTGATAAATAATCTATGACGTCATAAATCACCGTGTTTCCCATGTATTTTTATCCTCAATATTATTTTTAAACGAAGGAAAATATCTCCCTGGAAGTTTTGGAAACCACAGAAAATGTGTCAGCACACGTTGATTTGTACTATTTAAGAATGCATTACATTTAGTAGATATAATATAATTTCATTAATTTTTTATTTATAATATAATTGAAAATAGAGTATTCCAACACAATTTCGTTATAAGACAGGACGCTTAGGATCTGTTCTCAATTACATGATACATTAAAAATTGAAGAATGGGCCCGATCGACGATCACTGATATATTTTCTGTCGCTTCCAAAATTTTAGCAAAATATTTTCTCTAGTTTAAAAAAAAAGAAGGTGGACAAAAATGCATGGGGTATGCTTAATTTATGAAAACATGTAAGACCATTTTCCTTTTTAATATTGATCGAAGCTCCTAGCTTCAAGCTATTGATATCAGTTAATTTTAAAAATCCATATTAAATTTTAAGAGGATTTTCAATGTCCATATTTTTTTATGGAAATAATTTTGAAAGAAATCGTATCAACTCAGTTCAAAGGAAATACCCTTGAGCTAAAAAACTACACTTTGATCTCATATTAAGTAGAGAAAGCGGGTTATTAGACTTTTGATAGATTCTTTACTATTAAAAATCTGCCCGCTACACGGGTACATTCCCGTCGCGCGCTGCGTGCGCAGCTCGCAAGTTTGAGCACGCCCAGGGCACGCGACGGTTGTTTCTCGCGCTCGATTGTACATTTATCTCGCGCTTCGCGCTAGATTATGTATTTACCTCGCGCTACGCGCTCGGTCTTTATATTTTGGTACATTCTTGCGCAAAGATTTTAAAATTAAGACTCAAAACATCCACCACCGTAATTTTGTGATTGTGAATTCTCTTTCGTTAAAAGAGATTAGCTCGAGAGTTTGAGCGCACCTACGGCACGCGACTGAAGGCAATCGCACTCCGCGCTTGATCTTTGCATTTCTTCCGCATTCGGGCACACAACTTTTAAAATCAAAGGTGAACGGACCGACAACTGTAATTTTGTAATTTTGAACTTTCTTTCGTTAAAGCTCTTTTGGCTTTAAAGAACGCATTCTCATCACGTATCTCGTGCTTCGCTCTCGATTTTGTCCAACATGTCAACTTTTCTACATTATACACAACACTTATATCAATTATAATACATTTTTTATGTAACTCTGCCTGGAATTACTTATTAAAAAATTGCAAAATAAAAAGCAAATTGTATTTATCATGACTATTTTTGTATTTGTTTCTTATTTTGCTTTAAATTGTATTCTAAGCTGCTCTGAAACATGTATCATTTCAATAAATGTATATCATTACAATTCATAATATGCGCATCTGCGTAGGGTCTAATACAGGAACCTATATAGGATTCTATATAGGAGAAAATCTACTCGTCCTACCGAAAAATGATTCATAATAAATTTATAGATCTTTTTAGGCGAACAACTTTTGTCTGGTAATTTATGTTCATACCTTGTGTCGTTTTTTCAAACAAATTTAATATTTTTATTTTTAATGTTATTTTTACGACTAAAGCAAAAGCTACGTGTCTTATCAAAAATTGTAGCTCTTTTTTGGATGAACAAGTTTTGTCTCATTTCTTTTCGTAGCTTATATCGAAAAGTGATTCATTATAAATTTGTAGTACTTTCCAGGGCGCGCAATTTGAGCTCTTTATTTTATTTTTTTCGTATTTCGCATAGTTTTACCAAAAAATAGAATTTTTGGATTTTTCATTATTTTTTATACGATCAAATTGGGAATGTTCAACTTTTCGACCAAATTAAAAAATTTGTTATCGTAGTCCTGTAGGGCTCTCAAAAGGTAAAGTTTTTCTTCTCTTGACTTTTTTTCATATCATGCGTTGTTTGGCTTCAAATGTTCATTTTAGTTTGTTTTTTGGATTTTGAAAATGCTCTAACTCTGACAATTTTCTTTTTATAGAAAAAAGTCAGAAGGATAAATTGTTTTAATTTTGAAGTACTATGAACAACCGTACAGAGAATTTTTGAATTTTTAAAAAAGTGGTCTCAAAAATATTCAAAATATGCCCATCTGTGTTCACAGAGAGACAGACAGACATACATGCAGAGAGACATACAGTCATACAAACATAGAGACAGGCAAATTCGTAAAAACCTGTTTTTCGGATTCAAGGGGTCTCAAAACGTGGACATTTGACAAAAACTGGGGGGGGGGGGTCAAATTTTACACAAATCTAATACCTTCTCTGATGAGAATGTAAAAGATATTCCTTCTACTTCTAGTAAAATCAAACCTTTACAGTCGGTTCATTACAGAAAGAAACTTATAAAAAGAATATGAGTCTTATTTGTTTACCTTTGGAAAATGCCAGCGAAAGTGAAAAATAAAAGTATCTATTCAGGCGACCTCCAGACCAATCATCGTTGAATTATTATTGGAATTTAACCTCGAATTTGATTAATAAGACTGTTGTAATCCTGGATTAAAAAAAGAAAGAGAAAATGACCAATTCTGTAATAAAAAACAGGCGAAATTTGAACAAGCGAAATTTGAACGGGAAACGCATGTACTCATTAGGATAGTCCAAACTCATACCTGATGACATTTTATCTGCAATAGAGGGCGTACAACCTGCCCCCTATTTTGTGATGTTCCGGGAACAAATTGCCTTCAAGTTTGAGATAAATCAATCAATATTAAGATACTGTTTTCGGAAAAATGAGATTCATGTTTTCAGGCTTAAGCTTAGCTCTGCGGGAGATTATTTTAATTTTTGGGAGTGTCCTATAAATAATTACCACTACAATACTTCAAATCCCCCCTCCCCCTTATGGAGCCCCATAAATGCCCCAAAATACTGAAATAGACCATTTTGCGCAAAAATAACTTGTCACTTTAAAACATGTTTCAAACATGTGCCAATGATTTAAACGATCAATTATTATTTACTTGCCGCTTTTTCTTAAAAAGAGGTAGAAGAGTCTAGTTTTTTTAAATTTCGGTAACTTTTCCAAATACCAGCTTTTTTAATAAATGACTACATGTTCGGTTAAACGTGAAAAGTTCATTTCTATGAGTTCGTGCAGAGAAGAAAATTATTTAAACAAATCGAAGCTGTCTATAAAATTGGAAATTAGTTTAGAAAATGTGTTGGTTTTGTGTAAAATTGTAAGTTCCGGTATTTTGCCGCATTTTTGGAGTTCCATGATAATGGGGGGCACCCAAATTAACGTAATTTAGCGTAAATTATTCTTTGAAGATTCCCTAACAAATTATAACATTCTCCCGCAAGCTACATTCAAATCCAGAAACGTGAATCTCATTTTTCTATAAATAAAAATTTTCCCATGTTAATCTTATAGGATTTTCGTGCTCTTGCGGCGCGTCCTAATATTAACTGATTTGTCTTAAACTTAGAGGGAAATTTTTTTTGGGAACCGAAAAAAATGGTGGATTAGAATGCCCGCTATTCCAAAGTCTTTTTTTTTTGGACCGCTCTAATACTCAGAAAGAAAAATAAATGTTTTTCATAAACTGTTAGTTTTGAATTAATGAAAGAGGAATTTATTGCTAGCCTCACTTAGTTTCAAAATGATTTCGTACTAAAAAAAATCTTTGACATTTCAAAACCAGGCTTATAATATGTAGAAAATTCTAAGAGATAAAAGATTTTCTTATTTAATCAGTTCCACGCAAAAGAATAATAATAAAATTATGTAGGTGCTCTTGAAGCAAAAGTTTAATCGAAATTAAAATGAGAAAACTTGATAATGCAATAATGTGAAATAAAGTGAAGTTTGCTCTTTTGATGGTTAATTGATTTTTTAGTACAATAAAAAAGGCAAATAACGCCGTAGGAATCGATAATAATTTGCTTGTTACAAAATTACACTCTCATTTCTCTCTATCGACACCCTCCAGCTTTCTCACTATCTATCTTCCTAAGCTTGACGTTCTCCTCGTTATTTCGCTTTTTGAAACTGATCTACTAGCAAATAAATCAGCCTTGTATTAGTTCTTCTCTCTGGAACTTAATCAACGAAAAATTATAAAAGAAGACTATATTCCGAGATTTATTAAATAAAAATGGGAAAATAGAAAACCCAACATTATTTATACCGTGAGTTCATTGACTAGTCGAAATCATTTCCGTCTTCTAAATGTATCCCAAACACCGGAAAGCAAAGTCAGTGACTCCGAAATGTGTCACTTTTTTACTTTTCTACCCAAGTGTAAAAATAATTCACTTGTTTTCTGCAGTTTATTTTATATTTCGCTAACGAGGTACAACTTTTGTTAATAAACTAAGCGAAAAGCCATTTTCCATTTAACGATGCGTCGCTATTCAGACGAATAAGAAAGCCCTGTCACCTATTTTTGGTCTGAGCGGACGCTAACAAGATAATTTAAACGCAAGATTAAACTTGAATAACGAACAGAGAGGATATTCGCTTCATATATAATGAAACTTTGTCAATTTTTCCAAAAATCTTCAATTTATTAAACTCACTTTAGATTTTTATATTGATTTTTTAAGCTTAATGATTGACAGTACATTTATTTTATTTTCATTTAAT
>NC_046661.1:80938140-80939513 GCF_010883055.1 Belonocnema kinseyi | reverse complement strand
TCCTTACTTTGACATGCCTGCGGACAAAAGACCCTTGCTGAAGTAAGCTCACTCACACTAAGGTACATGAATAGACCGAAAAGTAGTAGAAAAAATTAAGTCGGGTGGAGTCTGGCCATACCTGAAAATGAAGCAAAAAGTTTGCCGACCACTGGTGTAGAGGAAAAGTTAGTGGAGAGGATAAAGGAAATTTTTACTGAAACCAGGATTAGGGTGAAAATAGGAAAGAAAAAAGGGCAGGTTTTCTGGACAAGCCGAGGTCTAAGGCAAGGGTGCCCTTTGAGTCCGTTACTATTTAGTATCCTATTGGCAGACTTAGAGGAGAAGCTACAGGAGAAAGGGAAAGGAGGAATGGCTTTGGGTAATAGCAAACTATACTCTCTAGCATACGCGGACGATGTAGTTCTATTAGCAGATGATGAGAAGGAGATGAACCTAATAATGAGAATCTTCGAAGAGTATGTCGGAACAAAAGAGCTGACGGTGAACGTAGATAAGACAAAGGTGATGTGTTTCAGAAATAGAAAGAGCAAAATAGATTACGTTTGGAAGATGAACGGACAAAAAGTGGAAATTGTGGAGGAGTTCTGTTACCTAGGTTTTTGGTTTGAGGCAGAAGGAGGAAACGAGCTGCAGGTGAGGAAAAGAATTGAATGTGCGAGTAAAGTAATGGGCCAAGTATGGGGTATAGGAAAGAGAAGGTTCAAGAACGATTGGAGAATGAGGGTCTGGTTGTTTGATGCGTTGGTGTGGGCGGCGTTGTGTTATGGTGTGGAGATCTGGGGATGGAAGGAACATAGGAAAGTAGAGAGTATGCATGCGCGATTCTTGAGGTGGGTAATGGGGGTTAGCTGGAGTTGCCCAGGATATATGTTAAAAAAAGAGTTAGGAAGAGAAAATATGGTTACTGGACAAATTAAGAGAGCATGGAGGTTTGAAGCGAAGCTAAAAAGGGGAGAGGGAAGTAAAATTGCACAAGCATGTTTCGGTGAAATTCGGAACAATGAAGCGAGAGGTAATGTGGGAAATTCAAAATGGGAGGTAGAAAGGAGAAAAATGAGAAGGGTGTGTAATATTCGAGAAGGGGTTATGGAGTGGCAGGACATAGAGTTAGAGCTATTGGTTAAACAAGGAGAAGAGAGATGGACAAAGATTATAGATTCGAGGTACAATAGATGGTATATGATGGTCAAAGGGTTGACGGAACCAGAATATCTGCAAAAAATTAAAAAGGAAGAAAAATGGAGTAGGGTTGTACGGTTCAGAATGGGAGGAGTGAGAGCATGCAGATATTGGATGAATGAAGAGAATTTATGCAGAGTATGTGGATACGAAATGGAGTCATGGGCACATGTATTAGAGAGATGTACAGG
>NC_046661.1:80936496-80938040 GCF_010883055.1 Belonocnema kinseyi | reverse complement strand
CTCACTTTTTGGTGGTTGAAGATTAATTTTGTCAACTTAAAATATAAATATTCCATTTTTGCTTACAAATCTATCTTTTCTATTAAAAATAATTTTTTTAGTTAAAAATTCATTTATATAACATTTATAACTATTTTTGAAAATTAAATTAAAATCAAATACATTTAATAATTAATATTTTCAGGTTAAAAATTATACTTTTCATTTGGAAAGCTAAACCAAACTCTTCAAAATGCATTTTTTTTTGTTAAATTTTAGGTGAAAATTCATCTCTTTTGTTGGAACTTGAACTAATTTTCTAAAAACTAGTTTTGTTGTTGTAAAAAATTAATTTTTTTAACTAAAAATTTAAAAAATCAATTTAATATTTTAAAATAAAAATTGAACTATTTTAATTTTTTAATTGGTATTTTTAAGTTTAAAGTTCAACTATTTGGTTAAAAATATATCTGTTTTATGGAACATTTTTTGTTTTTTTGTTTGTGAAAAAATTCAGTTTTTTAGTTGAAAATTGATCTATTTGGTGAAAAATTTATCATTTATAGTTGGAGTTAAACTATTTTGTTCAAAATTTAATCTTTTTTATCAATGGAACAACTTTTGTTTAAAAGTTAAGGTGTTTTATTAAAAACTAATTTTTTGTTTTAAAGTTCATTTTTTTGGTTGAAAATTGCACTATTTTGTTAAAAATTATTTTTTTATATTAATTTTTGTAACTGAAAATGTAACTTTTCCATTTTTGGTTGAAAATTGGTCTTTTTTAACAGAAAAATAATATTTTGTTTAGAAATTTCCTAATGTTTGACAATATTAGCTCAGTTAAATTGGAAATTTAACTGATTGGTTAAAAATTAATTTTCTTTGTTTTTAATATTCATAATTTTAGTTGAAAACTAGTAATACTCCAATATTCAATAGTTAATAAATTTTGATTAGATAACGTTAAAATGAAAATACGGTATTATTTAATTTTAATCTATAAATAACACGTTTTTTAACATTAAATCATTAACATAATTAAAAATTAATAGGAAAAATTTATTTAATTGTAATTTAGGAGGAATACAGAGGGATCACTCTCATGTCAGTCGGGTATAAAATATATGCAGAAATCTTAAGAAATAGGTTGGAGAGTCAGGTAGAACAAAAAGAAAGTACCCCACATAATCAGACGAGATTTAGAAAAGGAATGGGAACTATAGACAACATCTACGTACTTAACTATTTAGTTAACAGAAATTTGGGGAGAAAGAAAGGGAGACTAGTCGCTTTGTTCGTAGATTTCAAAGCAGCGTTTGACTTAGTGAATAGAAAAGTACTATGGCAGGCAATGAAAGAGAGAGCAGTGGTCGGCACCCTCTTGCCCTGGGCAGGGTAGCCTGCCCTGACTGCCCTGTGACCTACTCTCAGGGCAGTACCTGCGAGCTTGGCCAGAAAACCCCTTTCCTCAAGGGTCCTTTGTTAGAAAATGGGAAAAAAATGTGACATTAAAAAATTCGTAATTTTGCAATCAGTGACTTGAAAGTAATATATTTGGAATCTCC
>NC_046661.1:80908498-80936396 GCF_010883055.1 Belonocnema kinseyi | reverse complement strand
ACTATTTAATATTGGAGCTATATTAATTCTAAATTTTACATAATTGAGTAATTAACAAAAAATTTTTTCACGTTTTAGTTATAATAATAATATTTTCATGATTTATATATTTGCAAATTATAAAGCTTAATGCTATTATGTTATACATGCTTATAATTTTTACAATAATATTATATTCATATTTTAAAAATTATTTACAAATTTGAAATTAAATATGATTTCAATCAATTTTAAATTGGTTTATTCAATGTTACAGGAAAAATTTTTAAAATTTTATCTTAAAATATAATTTTGTTAAATAATGTATAAGATTGTTAAATTAATAGATATATTGCGAAATCATTAAGTTTAATAATATTATTATATAAATTATAATTTAACAATAAAAAATAAAATCTCAAAGTACATAAAGATTGGATTTAAATTGTTTAATGTTTAGTAATATAAATATGTTATTTACTCTCAGATTATGTAATTAAATATTAGCTATTACTTTCGCAATAAAAGTTTCTTTTTTCTTTTAAATACTTGTATTACAATTATATAATTTTTTATGGTGCTTCTGATATTGTGAAATGAGTATTTAAATTCAATTTTCTAAATTATATTTAAACATATTTTTTTTAACTTAGTTAGAAAGCTTATTAATAAATTAAATGTAGAGAAATCCAGTTTCAAATTTGAATGAGAATATAATGTAAACATTATTCGAATGTTTTCATGAAAATAATTGTGTAATGCTTTTTATGTTGTGAAATGATTAATTAATTATCAACTGATTTGATCAAAACTCACATTTTCTGGAATTAGTTTACGACTTTACTAATAAAGAAAAATTTTATAAATGAAAGTTTATAATAAATTAATTATTTACTTGTAGGTTATATAATGAAACATTGAATATGATTTGCATAATATAAATGAATTTATTTTTAAAGTACCTCTATTTCAATTAAGAAATTTTTTTGGAATTATGCTGGTGTTCTGAGATTAATATTTTCATTCAATTTTCAAAAGTATATGTAAAAATGTTTTAATTTTTTCCCTCAAATTAATATCAAGTCACTAAAAAATGAAATTTTTGTAAATAGAATTTAAAATCAGTGAAACAAATTATTTGAGGGTTTTTATGTTGTGAACCATTTAATTCATTATTAGCTGATAATTTTCTTCACACTTTCTTCATATTGGTTTTAATTAGTGATAAAGGTTATTAATAAATTAGACGAATAGAAATGTTGTTTCAAAATTTAAAGGAGAATATACACATAATGTAAACATTATTTGAATGTTTCGATATTAAAACTTAGTTCCTGAAATTGAAGAAACATAATTTGATTATTGACATAAAGGTTCTATAATGGAATATTGAATATAATTTTAATATTAAAAGTTAATTTATATTTGCAAGTATATTATTTCAATTTGATAATTTTTCAAATGTTTCTGATGTACTGAAATCTGTATTTGCATTCGATTTTTAAAATAATATGAAAATAAGTTTGATTTTTTTCTGAAATTTGTATCAAAAGTTACCAAAAAAACAAATTTGCAAAAATGAATGTGATATTAAAAGAAAATGTAGAGTACAAATTATTTCTATGTTTAAATGAAAATGATAGTTTAATGCTTTTTATGCTATTATCTATGAAAAAATCAGTTCTTTATTAGATGACTAATTTTTTCACAACATCAAACTAGATAAACATTCAATTATAACTTTTTTTTAAATTAAGCGTTTTATGTTATGCAATAATTTTTTCTTAACATTTTTCTACTTTAAAATTCCAGAGTTTTTAAGACGAAAAAAATGTTTTCTTTTTTTTACATATAGGGAATCTTTTTTTTTATTTTCAAAGAGATAAATAAAATAAAATGATTGAAAAAAATTATTTTAAGAACTAGAACAATAGAAGCGTCTTAATAATTTCGAAAGATTTTAAGATTAAATTTTTTTAAACAGTTATGGGAAAATTTTAAGCAGTTAATATTTCATTTTGAAATAATAATTTTAAATATTAAAGATTTCAAAATTGTTAAAAAAAATATATAGAAGATTCTAAGACAATTATTTCCATTTTCCAAGATTAATTTAAATTTAGATAAACTTAATTTTTTAAAGCGTCAAGAGAAGGAAAAATATATATAGTCTAGATTCATGGGAAAATTTCAAACCATTTTTCAATAATGAGCTCTAAGAGATCATTGCAAAAGATTAAAAAACGTTTCAAATCATTTCATAAAATTAAAAAAAAAAGGGTTCAAAAGTTTTTAAAGCAACATCGTGCCATAATATATAATTTTAGAATAAATTTTAATAAATTTAAGATATATGTAGAAGTTTTTAAACGATTCAAAAACAATGAAAATTTATATGATATTTTAGAACTTTTTTTTAAAATTGAGGATAATGACATAAATTCTTTAGGTTCCCAAAACAATTTCTTTCGATTTTTTAATTTGAAAATTGAGCCTTAGGAGAAAATTCAAAAAGATTTTGAAACATCAAATATTTCCTTAAATTTCGAAAAAGAGTAGAAGATATTAAAGCAAAATTTTCCAATTTGGTAACATTAAACAATAAAAAATAAAATAAACCATAAAATTCTATAAATATAGCGAAGATTAAAGGAGAATAAAGAAGATTTTTAAACTGCAGAAGATTTAAAAAAATGCAGATTTATGTGAAAGTTTTTAAACAAAAAGAAAGCCAGACGTTAAAAACGCAAACGTTTGAGCACTAATGTTTTTTTTTTTAATTAAAAATTGTGAACAAAATGTGTGAAAAACTGAAAACTTATATGGTAAAGAATCACATGCCCTTAATTAAAATAACTTTGAAATGTCTCAAGTGAAGAAATAAATATTATTCAAGTTTCTAGGAAAATTGGGGATGTTTTGAGGGAGCGTTTCACATTTGAAATAACTTTTCAAAATTTCAAGAAAAATTCCAGACAGATAAAAATATCTCTAAGAATTTAAGAGGCATTGTAAATATATTTATTTTAAAAGGTCTCGAACTTTTCCTATTATTTTGTAAAATTCCGTAAAATATTATTTTTTTAATCTAGATTTCTTGTTCACGAATCTGAAATATTCAAAAATCTTATATCATTTTCTTCAAATTTGTAAGAATTTTTCGAAGATTCTTAATTATTTACATTTTAAAGGATTTTTCAAAATTTCAAGAAAAATTGGATTCATTTCAAAAAATATTTTTAGTAATTCAAGAGGCTTTGTACAGATTTAAAATATTTTAAACCTTGGAAGCATTTCCGAAAACTTATTGAATATTAATAATTTTTTCTAAAATTATAAAATTCCTAAACATCTTTTGAAAAGGCTAAAATTTCTCTAATAATTTGTAAAATCCTGTAAAATAAAAAATACATTTTTTAAATCTTCTAAATTCAATTTTTGACATATCTGAAATATTTAAAAATCTTTCCTAATTGTCTCATGAAAATTATAAAATTTATATAATTCTAAAAAAACTGCTGATACTTCTTTTATTGCAAATAATTTGAAAATGTGTGTAACTAAAAAAAATATCAAAAAAGCATTGTTCTTTTACGTCAAAATATTGTTTAATGTATTTCAATACCGCACTTTATTCTAAAAATTTATTTTTATTTACAAAACGTCTATTTAGTTTTTTAAACTAATACAAAAAAAAATGTTACGTAAATGCAGTTAGGGCGTGGGAAGGTAAAAGGGTTTAAAATAACGTTACGTAATATGTGAAAAGAAGATAAGTGTTCAGAAAATTTTAACAAATAAATTGTTATTAGAAAATTGAGTAAATGATAAAAATGAGTATAAAAGTGAGCGTGCGCGTGCGCGCGCACATAATAATCTGGTCAGACTTAAAAATTCTAACCGCCGAGCCTGGTCAGCGGGAGTCCTTCGTACCAGATGAGGACTAAAATACGGAATACCATTCGTTAATTCATAATTATTATTTTAAAAAAACATAATTATTCTTTCACTAAACAATAATGGTTTTTATTGCCGGCCCGAGACGTTTGACTACTGACACTTCTGTTTTCTTTTTATCAATTTAGCCTTCAAAAAATACGGACTAAATTTTAAGTGAAAAAAAGTAATTTTCGTTAAAAACTTTAAAAATGTTTAGTCAGTTATTAATTTGGAAAAAAATCGAGTAAGTTTAAGATACATGTAGAAGTTTTGAAAAGATTTCAAAACATTTAAAACAAAACGTAGATTTTTAAAGATTCTGAAAACAAAATTTAGAAGATTACGAAGTATTTTACTTTAAAAGCTTACAAAAGAATACAACAAATTTTATAAAAATTCCTAGGAAAACTGAAAATAGTTTTTTTGTATGAAAAATTTCCAATATAATACCAAAATTTACATTAGATTACTGGAAAATCTTTCAATGATTTTCTAAAATAAATTTTTAAATGTATATTTAAAAAAAGATTTCACGACAAATTATGTTGTACAAAGTAATGTTTTTAGCTTAAAAATGCTTATCATTATATAATTTAAGAATTTCTAAATTTATTGTTTGCTTCTTCAATTCAATATTTTAGTTGAGATTTTTTTTCTTAATGGACTGAACAATCTTTCTTAATTTGAAATTCCAGTAATCTGACGTCTGAAGTCGGTATAATTCGCAGATTTCGAAGATCGTGTTTATAAATTACCAAGCTCTAAATTGAAAAAGTGTTCCGCATTTTAGTCCTCGCGGTACGAAGGACTTCCGCTGACCAGGCTCGGTTGCAGGTATCTAATCAAGTAGGGATAAATTCTTCATATAAACTATAGAGAACCCCCATTTTTCCATCTTTACTATAAATACAGGTTGAAAGGGATTTTCGATTATTACACCTTGAGAACTCTCTCAATGCTAGAAGAAAAATTCCTAAAAAACAAAAAAACATTTGACTTGATTTTTGAATTCAGATTTTTGAAGTAAATTATACTCAGCATCTACTATTCTGCAATGAGCCAATACCAAATCAGTTGCAAAGTTTGCCACTACTTTCGAAAGATCAAGGAAATACTGGATCGAAATTCAGACGAGAAAGAAAAGTTTTGGAGGGGACATTCAGGCGGGAACTGCAAAAACACTTAGCTCATTGTCCAATGCCCCATCACAAAAAACTAATCGAAATGTTTTAAGTTGCAGATTTAAAAACTCAAATTAAACGGCCCTTTTCAGGGCCAAAAAATCTTTTAGTGTATGAATAATTTGTGTTCATTTTACTTATTTCTGCAGACTTATATCAAAATTGCAAGAATTTGTTTATTTGGATCCTTTCCAAATCTGGAACTTTGAAAATTCATTTATAATTGATTTTAATCATTTACTTTTATTTGTTTAGATTACTCTCTAAAAAGAATAATTATCATTGTTTTACCTTAAAACAGTTTAAATTAGATTGAGTAATATTTGTCTAAATTGAAACAAATATATAATTACTATATTGAAAATAAACTATTTGTAGAATCTTAAACAAGATGGCTTTTTTACCGGTATATAACACTTTCGAATTTAAATTTAAACGGATATCAGATTAAAAAATTAATTGTAAATTAAAAATTAAAAACAATTTTAGAAATTTTTCGTCGATTGATATATATGGAAATGTCAAATTTAATTTGAATCTCAAAATAAAAATTTGCAAATCTTACGCATTTTTCATTCGAACGATTCACTGCGAAAAGGACAAACTCTGTCACAGAACTACGACAAATAATGTCAATTCTATATTAATATACCATTTTTTTAACAATTTTGTTAATAATAACTCAACATTAGTTTTAAAAAATAGTTTAAATAATAAATGATATTGTCTGCATTGCTGTGCTATTGCCAACTATTGCCTCGGAAACCCGACAACGATATACTTGCATCAATTTATTATAATTAAAGTAGTTCAGGGTAAAAAAGCTACAAAATAAATTAAATTAATAAAATATCACTAACCTAATGCCATCAACAAATTTTTATATCAAAAATTTTATTTATTTACCCAAATCATTATTTCTGTACCTTCTCGTCTCTTCGTGTTTCAAACTAGAACTAATCTTCCACTTTGCCCATTTACCAATGATCTAATTAATTTTTTGGGGCAAAATAAAATCCATTTTCTACTAGAAGAATTCATTGACCATCTCTCAGTATCAAAATTGTATGCAAAATCTTGTTTTTAACTACTTTTTTAACAATTTTCCTTAATGGTTACCTACAATAGATTAAAGTATAGTACCAAATAAACGATATTTCCATAGTCTTAATATTAACTTATCTTGCCAATTTTTTTGCTAAAATACGTAAAAAATATCTCTTTATCGAAATCTATATATTTTATTAGATGACAATGGTCCTAATATTGCCGAAATCACCTAAAATGTGTGAAAGCGGTTACGCTCGCCCAATGAATTCGAGCAAGAATGAACGCAAGAGCGAGGCGGTCTTTCTACACCGTCCGCGCTCTGTTAAGGCATTCGGTGTTGCCGGACCGAAAAATATTATTCTGGTCTATCAGACTCATTGAATTAGTTCGAGAAGATACCCAGTGCTTTTTCTTTGATATCAAGGAAATTTCTCATTCATTCAAAAATGACTGACAAAGTTGAATCTGTTGCTGCTGCGGTTGCGACCCCGAAGAAGGCTGCCGCACCCAAGGTGAAGAAGCCCAAGAGCAAGCCAACTCATCCACCAACTGCTGACATGGTGAATGCCGCCATCAAGGAACTCAAGGAAAGAAATGGATCGTCTCTTCAGGCCATCAAGAAATACGTTGCTGCAACTTATAAACTTGATGCTGACAAGTTGGCTCCTTTCATCAAGAAGTACTTGAAGAGTGCCGTCGCCAGTGGTAAATTGGTTCAGTCCAAGGGAAAAGGTGCTTCAGGATCTTTCAAGCTCGCAGTGAAAGACAGCAAACCTAAAGCTGCCAAGTCTGCTGCTTCAAAGGTTACCAAGAAACCAGCATCCAAAGTTGCTAAGAAGCCAGCTTCCGCAAAGAAGGCTGCCCCGAAAGCAAAGAAAGCTGTTGCTGAAAAGAAGAAGACTGCTACTAAAGTTGCTGCCAAGCCACCCAAGGCAAAGTCCACTAAGCCTAAGGCCAAGCCTGCTCCCAAAAAAGCAGCAAAGGCCGCTTCTCCAGCAAAGAAGGCTGCTCCCAAGGCAAAGAAGCCAGTAGCAAAGAAGGTTGCGAAGAAGTAAAGAGAGAATGTTCCTTTGACTTTTTGAAGTGTCCTATTCAACAACAAACGGCCCTTTTCAGGGCCACCAAACATTTTTGACGTTGGTTTCTTTCTTTGTTCTCTTTATACACGCTTACTTAATTCTGGGTACCAACCAGAATTACTACACAATCTTCAAAATTCTTGGCCATTCCTTTTCAAAGTTTATTCAACAGTTTTTGATTAAAAATAAAAATCCTTTTTTGTTGCAAATATCACTACACTTGCAGTTTAATAAAAAATTTTTTAGATATGGGAATAATATTACATTCTCATAATTTATGATTGAGAAAGTATTAGAAAATGATTTAACAAATTTGTTTATCCGAATCACTTTTTGATAGGACCCGCATTTTTTATTTTAACCATAAAAATTACATAAAAATGAAAAATTTCTGGAAATACGACAAATTGATAGAAAAGTTATCGACCCAAAAAAGAGATACAACTTTGTAAGAATTTATTACAAAACGACGCAAAATATGAAAAAAGTCTTCAAAGCTTTTGAAAAATTCTACAAAATGTCTCAACCATTTTCCAATAGAACTCGTAAATTTGTTTTTATTTATCGTAAGCAATATTCCGAAAATCGAAAATTCAAATATTTCGCCAAAAGACGTTAGATATGTAAAAATTGAAAAGAAGACTTATGATATTTTACTTTAAAGAAAAATATGAAAACCAGTTTGAAAAAATATTTAAAAATTTTATAGTGGAATTTTAAACGAAAAAAATTAATTACCAAAAAAGAGTTAATTTTTCAACGAAAAAAAAACTGGTCTGATGAATTTTTAATCAACAAAATGAATTTTAGAAAAAATTCGAAGTATATTTGTACTTTTAATCAAAAATACTAATTTTCTAACAAAAAAAAGATCAATTTTCAAAAAAAAAAAAAAAAACGAGATAGATAGATTTCCAATTAAAAAGTATAATTTTCAATAAAAAAAGGCGATCTTTAAACAAAACAGTTGAGTTTTTAACCAAATATTTCATTTTTCGATCAAAGAAATGATTTTTTAATAAAAAAAAATAATTTTATCTAGTAGTTCCACTGTCAAACAAGTATAATTGAATTTTCAACGAAATATAAAATGGATATATTTTCAGTTAAAATGATGATTGATATTCAACAAAAAAGGCGAATTTTAGGCAAAATATTAAATTTTTTAACCAAAAAGTTTAATTTTCAACGAAAAAAAAATTAATTTCCAACAAAAAAAGAGTTAATTTTTCAGCGAAAAGAAAACTGGTATGGTGAATCTTCAAACAATAAAATAAATTTTGAAAAATTCCGACTTTTAACTAAGTATAGTTGAATTTTCAATCAAAAAGATAAATTTTCAACCAAAAATGGGATGGATTTCCAGTTTAAAAAATTAATATTCAATCAAAAAAAGGCAAACTTTAAACAAAACAGTTAAGTTTTGAACCAAACAATTCATTTTTCAATCCAAGAAATGATTCTTTAATACAAAAAATTACTTTTTCATCTAGTAGTTCGACTTTTAAATAAGTATAGTTAAATTTTAAACGAAAAAAAATTAGTTTTCAAACAAAAAGTTCATTTTTCAACGAAAAAAAACTAGTCTGATGAATCTTTAACAAATAAAATGAATTTTTTTTAAGTTAGATTTTTAACCAAGGACAGTTGAATTTTCAATCAAAAAGATAAATTTTTAACCAAATTGGGATAGATTTCTAGTTTATAAAATTAATATTCAATCAAAAATAGGCAAAATTTAAACAAAACAGTTAAGTTTTGAACCAAACAGTTCATTTTTCAATCAAAGAAATGATTATTTAATAAAAAAAATTTACCTGTAGTTCTACTGTCAAACAAATATAGTTGAATTTTAAATGAAAAAAATGAATTAAAAAAAAGAGTTAATTTTTCAACGAAAAAAAACTGGTGTCATGAATTTTTAACCAATAAAATGAATTTTTGAAAAAAAGTTCAAAGTTACTTTTCAACCAAAAAGATAAATATTTAACAAAAAGGAATACTTTTTTACCAAAAAAAGATAAAATTTCAACCTAAAGTGGAATAATTAGATTTTCACTTAAAAATATTAATATTCAATAAAAAAAGATAAATTTTCAACAACAAAAAAACAGTTAATATTTCAGCCAATAAAATGAATGTTTGAAAAAGTAGGTCCATTTTCAACCTAGTGTAATTGAATTTTATGCCAAAAAACAAAAACAAATTTTCAACAAATTAGTTGAATATTCAACTAAACAAGATAATGTTTCTACCAAAAATGGAACAGTTAGATTTTCAGTTAAAAAAGATTAATATAAAAACAGTTCATTTTTTTAAACCAAATAGTTAAAATTACAGTGAAAACGATTTCCTTTCAACCAAATAAAAACAAATTTTTATCAAAAAAGACGCCAAATGTAATAGTTTAAATTTCAACGAAAAAATCATTAATTTTAAATTTAAAAAAAAAACAGTTTAATCAAAACAAAAAAGAAGAAAACTTCAACAAAATATATAAATTTTCAACCAAATAGTTGAATTTTTAACTCAAAAAATATCAATAATCAACCTAAAACAGAATATGTATTTCAATTTCCAGTTGAAAAAGTTAATTATAAAAATATATACTTGTGAACAAACCAAAAAAATGATTTTTAGCAAATTAGTTTAGAATTTAGTTCATTTTCAAACTATAAAGAAGAATTTAAAAATGAGTTAATTTTTAACAAAATAATGGAATTTTCAAACAAAAATGAATAAACTTCATCTAAAATCTGTTACATTTTTAATCCAAAAGAGTTGACTTGTCAACAAAATAATCAAATTTTCAGAGCAATAATAGAATTTTGACCTGAAAGAGATCAATTCTATACCAAAAATATAATTCTATTAACTCAGTTTGAATTTAAGAAAATAATAAAACGAGGAAAAAAGGAAAGTTTCTTTAAAAAGGGGGTTAAAAAACATTTTAGTTATTGAGATAAAATAAATTGCCTCAGCTGGCCGCGAATTTTTTCCATAATATTTTATTTATTTATTTTCAAGTGAGTTCTCTTTGGTGGAAAACTTTGTCTGCATAATTCTAACTCTTTGTTAGGATTCAGAGTTTTCTTTCATCACTGACCAATTATAGTGGAATTTTCATTCAAAAAAGATTCCAGTTAACTTTTCAAGTTCACAATATGAATTAAAAAAAAAGTTTCTAAGAAAAAAATTGCATAAAACATGAAAGATTAAATTTTGTTTAAAACAGGTGAATTTTTAATTAAAAAGAAAAAATAGAAATTCCCAAAAAATAGTGGAATTTTCATCCATAAAGGATTTTAGTTCTCTTTTTAACAAAAAAATATTAAATTTAAACAAAAAGTAAATTTTCTACCAAATAGTTTAATTTTCAACATAGCAACAGAATTATCAACCAAAAAGTATGAATTTTCAACCAAAAAATTGTATTTTTATCCAAGAAAGATGTAATTTCTGGACTTTTCAACAAATAAACATTTTTTATTAAAGAGATACAATTTCGTTAAAATTGTTGTAATTCCAAGCCAAAAGACGAATTTTCTTTTTGAAAATTGAAATTTCACACAAAAATGACTTTTCAGCAAAAAATTTATTATCCACAAAACTGATGCATTTTTACACAACAAAAATGAAATTTCAAACCCAGAAAATTATTTTTTTTTGCCCAAAAATGAGAATCTTCACCCGGAAAAGATCAATCTTAAAATAGATTATTTTATTCAATTATAAATAAAATTAAACAGTTGAAATTTTAATTAAAGAGACGAATTTTCAACTAAAAATATAAATCTTCAACAAAATATAATTTCTTAACAAACTGATTCAATCAAATCTTTCAAATAAAATAGTTGAACTCTAAGTCAAAGAAGATTAATTTTTAACCAAAAAGTTGCATTTTCATTTTAAAAAAATGACATTTCTACTAAAATATAGTTGAGTTTTCTATTTAAAAAGATTGCAGTTGAATTTTCACCATCAAAATATGAATTTTTAAACCAGAAATAAATTTCTACTAAAGAAATTGAATTTTTAATCCAAAAAGACGAATTTTTAACCGAAAAGGATGACATTTCAACGAAAATGTTGCATTCTCTACCAAACAGTTTTTTTCCCAAAACAGATAATATTTTTCTCAAAAGAGATAAATTTTTATTTAAAAATTTGTTTGCAATAGTTAAATTTCATTCAAAGAGATTCCAGGTGACTTATCAAGTTCAAAATATGATTAAAAACAAAATTTTCTAAAAAAAATTAAATTTTTAATTCAATAAGACGAATTTTTTCAAACAAAGAGGATGAATTTTTAACAAAATAGTTTAATTCTCTACCAAACAGTTGCATTTTCTCTATGAAAGATGAAATTTATACTAAAAAAGAGGACGTTTTAATAAAAAAACGACAAATTTCCTTTTGAAAATTAAATTTTCAATCAAATAGTTGTCTTTTTTATCCAAGAAAGATGTGGCTTCTGTTGAAGCAACTCAAAAAGACAAACTTTCGAAAAAGAGTTGAATTTTCAAACGAACAGTTGCATTTTATTTAAGAAAAATTAGATTTCTTCTAAAAAAAATAAATTTTGGAAAAAAACCTTGAAAAAATAATTCAATTTTCATCCAAAGAAGATTCCAGTTCACTTTCTAACACCAAAAGAAGAATTGTAAACAGTAAGTTAATTTTCTATTAAATATTCGAATTTTTAATAAAAAAATATGACTTTTTAACAATTTTGTTAAATTTTCAATTAAATTTTTTTGTTATGTTGTGAAATGAGTATCGGAATTCTGATTTCTAAATGATCCGAATATATATTTTACTTTTTTCTGCAATATTTTTAAATTTTATCAATAATACAAATTTTCAGAAATATAATACGCAAAAATTATTTGAATAATTCATTATAAAAATAATTCTTTAACGCCTTGTATTTTATAAACAGATTAATTAGTTATTATTAGCTAATTAATTTTTTTACGATATTTGATTACATGAAGATTGAATTCATTTATATAGAATATATTATTATAGAATATATTATATTGATTTGAATTAGTGACTTTTTTTTTAATTAAGTATTTTATGCTGTGCAATAATTTGTTCTTAACATTTTGCTACCATACTATAATTCCAGAATTTTTAAGAAGAAAAAAATGTTTTCTTTTTTCATGTTTGGGTAATCTTTTTTTTACAATTTCAAAGAGATAAGTAAAATCCAATTATTGAAAAAACGTATTTTAAGAATTAGAACAATAGAAGCTTCTTAATAATTTTGAAAGATTTTGAGATTAAATCTTTTTACACATTTGTGGGAAAATTTTAAGCAGTTAATATTTCATTTGAAAATAATAATTTAAAATTTGAAAGAATTCAAAATTGTTTTTAAAAAAATATGGAAAACTTTAAGACAATTATTCCCATTTTTCAGGATTTAATTTAAATTTAGGGAAACTCCATTTTTTGGGACGTCAAGGGAATGAAAATAATACAGTTAAGAGTCATGGGAAAATTTCAAACAAAAATTTTATTAATGAGTTCTAAGAGCTCATTAAAAAAAGATTACAAAACATTTCAAATTATTTCATAAAATTTAAAAAAAGGGTTTAAAAAATTTTTAAACTAAAATCGCGTCATAATATATATTCCGAAAATTTAAGGAGAATAAATAAGATTTTTAAACTGCAGAAGATTTTTAAAAAATTCAGATTTATGTAAAAGTTTTTAAACAAAAAGAAACTCACACGTCAAAAACGCAAACGCCTGGATACTAATTTCTTTTTTTTTTTTAATAAAAAATTATTTTAATTTTATTATAAATTTTTAATTATTTTTCAAAATTTCAAGAAAAATTCCAGTCAGATAAAAATATTTTTAAGAATTTAAGAGTTATTGTATAAATATTAAATTTTAAAAGAGCTCGAATTTTTTCTTTTATTTTGTAAAATCCCGTAAAATATATTTTTTTGAATCTAGATTTTTTGATTGATTTAAAAATATTTTTAAGAGTTCAAGAGGCTTTGCATAGATTTAAAATATTTTAAACCTTGCAAGCATTTCCGACAATTTATTGAATATTTATTATTTTTTCTGAAAATATAAAAGTCCTAAATATCTTTTGATAAAGCTCGAATTTCCCTGATAATTTTTAAATCCTGTAAAATATAATTTATATTTATTAAATCTTCTACATTCTTTTTTTGAAATATCTGAAATATTTAAAAATCTTTCCTAATTGTCTCATGAAAATTATAAAATTTATATTTATATAATTCTAAAAAAGGCTGCTATTTTTTTCCTTGTAAATAATTTGAAAATTTGTGCGACTAAAAAAATAAAAAAATAAATACAAAACGTCTAGTATCTACTAAAAAAGATAAACTCTTAAAACAAGAAAACAAATTTTAAAAAAATATTTTTCATCCAAAATAGATTGCAATTTACTTATTAGCAACAAAATATGAATTTTAACCAAAAGATTAATTTTCTACGAAAATAGTTAATTTTTTAAATCAAAAAGATAAATTTTTACAAAACAGTTAAACTCGCAACTATATTGAAATTACATCGCAGTTTAATTTAAAAAAAAAGGAAATAAAATTAATAAAAAATAATACAATTTAATAAAAATGTAAGCAAGCGCTCAAATAAATTCCTGGACTTAAAAAAAAATTCCTGTCATTTCCAGGTTCTTCCAAGTATATAAAAATTCCCGGTTTTCGATTTGTATGCTAAGGAGAAGGAAAAAAAATGAAAGTATAAACTTACATTTATTTCTCTTACATTCAGGAATGACTCTTGTTAATATTTCGTGTTAATTGGATTCTCCAAACTGTTAGCGACTCGCTGAAAAAAACGAAAAAAAAAATTAAATATTGCCAATTGACTAGAATTCACTGATTAAAAATGATGATCCTTTTATCCAAAGCGTTAAAAAAGAAGAAAATTATGTCAAGAAACTCTGCAAATTTTGTAATCCGTACTAGATTCTGTTTTTTCCGAAATACTTCGATCCCTTTCGTCCCAGAGAGTAAGACCATCGCAGGCACAAATTTGTTTCGTGTTTTGAAACAAACCTGAGGATCTCGCTATTATTCCACAAGCCAACCTGAAATTTAGCAAAAAATATTCACTATTAGTAAAAAAAAAACTTGAAAATTTCGTTTCAATAATTAAAAACGAATTTTATCATATATTTTTTACTTTTTGCCGCTGTTTCCGTCAATTTTTGAGGCAGGAGTCTCGCCTTTTCCTAAATCGTCCGGATTTTCCGTGACTACGAGCGATCTGCCAATTATTTCTGGCACTTTTAGGAGCTGATCGACAATTCGGAATCTCACTCGACCCGAATTATCTGCGATTATATTTCCCAAATCTCCTACATGCTGAAATTAAATGTTAATTTGATTTATTTTAATCGAATTTCAGGTCAAAAAATAATATATTTTAATTTTTTTAATTTTTTGACCTACTCTTTCGGAAGGTTTACTATCTGGTCCACCATGAGGTGTGTTCTGTGGATTAAAATGATCACCAACACTGTAAAAATTAGAGAAATTTTATTTTTCAACTTGTAAATCCATTATTAATAAAAAATTTAATGTTAAGTTTTAGACACTTTTGAAACAATAATTAATAATTTCGATATTGAAAGCCAGGGTGGCGACTTGGCCGGGAATTTAATTAAAAACCCGGAAATTTACTTTTAATTGCAGCAAAATTCAAGTTTTCATTATTTAAATAATTTTTGTCAATTTAGAAAAGTGATTTCTTCTTTAAAGAGTCGTACTTTTTAGTTTTCAGAAATATTTGATTGGTTATTGAATAATTCTTTATTTTCCTTGATCATTAATATTCAATTATAAGAATTTTAATGGCCTTAAAACATACTTTAATTTTCCACCCAATAATTGAATTTTTTAACATCATATTTGAATTTAAAACCTGAGAAGATAAATTCAATGAAAAAAGATTGAAATTATAACAAACAAAAAAAAGAATTTACAACAAATAAAGATATTCAACTCAATAAAGAAATAAAATTTTATTTAATTTGTTGGTTCCATGAACAGACAAAAGACAAATTTTCTTTACAAAAATTAAACTTTCAAACAAAAAATATGACTTTTCAGCAGAAAAATAATTTTCCACGAAACTGATGCATTTTTACTAAACAAAATAAAATTCAAAGAATTCAAAGAATAACAGAAAAAGAAAATCAGAAAACGTGAAAACAACGTCAAGCATATTTACTTAAAAAATATTATTTTTCAATTATTATTTAAAATCTTAAGTTTAAATTATTAGCAAAAAAAAATCGATCCCGTAAATTTATAACCTTTTAATAATTTTAGAAGTAATTACCATCTAAATTTGTATAATTATTTTGAACGCTTTTATTTTTACAATTAACTTATCAATTTTAAATTTATATCCAAGCTTCACACTCTCCATGGAATAAAATATAGGGTCCAAAGGGTACTTTTCGTCAAGCTAAATTCAAAAGAGTTCAAAAGAAGTGAAAAAAATTTTTATTAAAAAAAAGCCATTGATTAGAATAAAATTTGAGTAAATTTAGAGAAATTTCAGGGAAATAAGAAGAATGGGATGAAACTCATTAAAAAGGAAGCTGCATTTAAAATCCCTTAAAATTACTGAAACTCTTGAAATTGTTTAAATCTCTTGAAAATGCTTTGGAATCTTTTAAAACACACGAAAACATTTTTAAATCGTTGAAATCCTTTTAAAATATTGAAATAAACAAAATTGATCCTCAGGATCAATCAAATAAAAACGTTAAAGAATTTAAAAAATCAACTGAATTGAGTAGGATTGAGTAAATTTAGATGAATTCAATCAAATACAAAAATTCGAAAGAATTCCAAAGAATTAAAAGAATTCAGGGTAAATTCCAAAAAGTAATTTCAAATATCTTCAAATCCTTGAAACCCTACAAAGTACCTGACATCTCGTGAATAAATTGTTTGATATCAAATAAAAAAATTATAAAATCCCGCGAAATTTTATGATATTTCCTAAAATCCTGGAAAACGTGGTAATACCTTGAGAGCTTTAAAAAATCCTTAAAATTATTGATATCTATAAAAAATTTCTCGGAATCTTTATAAATACAATGAAATATTTCAAAGAATATAAGATAATTAAAAAATAGATATAATAGACCTGAAATAATTGAATAGTGATTAACTTACCAAGTCCAAAGTATGAATTAAAAAAAAGTTTCTAAGATAAAAATTAAATGTTTAATCCAAAAAGACGTATTTTTTCAAACAAACAGCATATATTTAAAAAAAAAATCTAATTCTCTACCAAATAGTTTCATTTTACCTATGAAAGATGAAATATGTATTAAAACAAAGGAAGTTTTAATAAAAAAACGACAAATTTTCTAAAATACTTCAAATTAAAAGATCCTGAAAATGCATCAGAAGTTATTAAAATACCCTAAAATCTTAAAAATTCCTTAAAATGATTGAAATCCATTAAAAATTTCTCGGAATCTTTATAAATACAATGAAATATTTCAAAGAATATACGATAATTAAAAAATAGATATAATAGACCTGAAATATTTGAATAGTGATTAACTTACCAAGTCCAAAGTATGAATTAAAAAAAAGTTTCTAAGATAAAAATTAAATGTTTAATCCAAAAAGACGTATTTTTTCAAACAAACAGCATATATTTAAAAAAATCTAATTCTCTACCAAATAGTTGCATTTTACCTATGAAAGATAAAAAATATGTATTAAAACAAAGGAAGTTTTAATAAAAAAACGACAAATTTCCTAGAATACTTCAAATTAAAAGATCCTGATAATGCATCAGAAGTTTTTAAAATACCCTAAAATCTTAAAAATTCCTTAAAATGATTGAAATCTATTAAAAATTTCTCGGAATCTTTATAAATACAATGAAATATTTCAAAGAATATAAGATAATTAAAAAATAGATATAATAGACCTGAAATATTTGAATAGTGATTAACTTATCCAAGTTCAAAATATGAATTAAAAAAAGTTTCTAAGATAAAACTTAATTTTTTAATCCAAAAAAACGTATTTTTTCAAACAAACAGGATGAATTTATAACAAAATTAGGATGGCCGTTTTAATCGACGAAATAAATTCCCGGTTTTTCCCCGGTTTGCAAACATTTTTCACGGTCAATGAAATTAAAAAAATGGAACACTAAAGCTAAACAATTTTCCACGCGTATAAAATTTTTACGCGTATACAATTTTAAGCGTATAAAAATTTTACGCGTACAAAATTGAAGGTACTGACATTTTTCAATATAAAAAATATATGTCCACGTTATCATTTTCATTGCTCTAAATTAAAAAATCAATCAATGAACTTAAAAAATTTTAAAATTATATTATTTTAAGGAATTTTAACCTAGAAACATCAAATATTGAAAAATCAAAAAAATTTTAACTGAGCACTTCTTAAGTTAGAAATTCAATTATTTTCTTTTTAAATAGTTTAAACATCCTTGGAAAACTTTAAAATTTTATTTCAAAATCTTGAGAAATCTAGAAGTTGCTTTAAATTTGATTGAATTAAAAATTATTTTGGAAATTTTTTCAGAACTTTTAAATATCTGTCTGAATGAATTAAATTTTTTCTACAATTTTCAGAAAATCCTGCAAATTTTAGAAAATTTCTTTACAATTTGGATGTATAAATAACAATTGAAAATTTATTATTTGTAGGCGAAATTTGAGTAATTGTAAGAGATATGTAGAAGTTTTGAAAAGATTCGAACTTAATGTAAAACTTGAAATGATAGCCTAATATAAAACAAAATGTAGATTTTCGCAGATTTTAAACAAAAAAAATAGTTTCTTTTCAAGAATTGCGAAAGCCTTCAAAAGAAGAAAAACATTTTCTTAATTAAAAATAATTAAAAATAACTTTTCATTTTGAAAAATTATTTTAAGAGAATATTTAAAAAGTTTTTCAAAGATTTAAACAAAATTTTCAAAAAAGATTCTAGAAGATTAAAAAAAAAACTTTCTAAAATTTGCATGATAATTTTTAATCTGTTTAAAACTCCTAAGTATCTCTTAAAATTACTCAAATTTTTTTTGCAAATGTTTATATGTAAATTATATATCGAAATTTTAAAATTTCACTTACAAATTAAGCATTTTTCAAATACAACTGAAACAATATTTTTAATTCAATAAAATTCTTTAATTAACAATATATTATTATGAAGTTATTTTTAAGTTGAAAATAGTTTATATACTTTCAGTCACACGTTCAAATTTGTTTAAATACTAAGACTTTCAAATTGTAACCGTTTAAGTTTTAACGTTAAAACCTAAAAATTCTTAAATTTTGAAATGGTTTAAAATCATTTTGTCAAATCGTTTCTGTTCACTTTTTATTACTTAAAGTACAGATAAATTTAAAGAAATTTATTTATTTATTAAATTAAAATGTTTCTTATCTTATTTTCAACATCAAAGGCTTTTATTTTATATGTGTTGAAATCTCTAAGAAAGTATTTAAAAATTCTTTAAATTAAAAATGTAAGCTTAAAAATAAAAACTTTTAATGTAAAATTTTTTAAGTAAGCAAATTTTAAATGACGCATTGTAAGCTAAATAATAGAATAATTGATAAACATAACAATTCAAGTAATTATTTAAAAACTGTTGAAATCGAACGTGGACAGATTTTTCTTCTACAAATTTGAAAAATTCCCGGTCAAACAAAAAAATCACTGCCATTTCCCGATTTCAAAAAATTCCCGGTTTCCCTGTTCAGAGGCGACCCTGAAAATAGTCTAATTCTCTACCAAATAGTTGCATTTTATCCATGAAAGATGAAATTTGTATTAAAACAGAGGAAGTTTTAATTTAAAAATTCGACAAATTCCCTAGAATACTTCAAATTAAAAGCTCCTGAAAATGCCTTCGAAGTTTTTAAAATACACTAAAATCTTAAAAATTCCTTAAAGTTATTGAAATATATTAAAAATTTCTCGGAACCTTTATAAATACCCTGTAATTTTTCAAAGAATGTAAGATAATTCAAAAATAGGTATACACATGAAATATTTGAATAGTGATTAACCCAGGAATTAATTTATTGAATAAAAAGTGACTAATGTGCCGATTGTTATAAAAATTTTCAAGAATTTATTCTTACCTTTCGCAACCACGTGAAATGTCTCCACATTCGTGAATGTGTAATCCGTGAGGTCCAGGACTCAAACCGTCAACTGTTCCATCTATGATACAACCGTTAGCTGTTTGTGCGAATCTAATTACTCCTTTAATAGACTCTCCAAAACTGTATCCAGAATTACCACCTAACATTGAAACGGCGCTAAAACTTTCAATGCCTAAAACATTTAAGAGGTTTCAAAGAAATTTTGGATTTTCAAAAAAAAAAAACTAGAAACCATAGTTGCTACAAAAGCTGGAAGTCATGGAATTTTGAAGCAAAAAACAAACTAACACGAATTTTTTGTTCACACTTATTTCAAAGCGTTAACCATTTTCTTTACGACAAACTGTTAACTTTCAAATTCATAAAAGTAATCGTTTTAATAAAAAAAAATATGATTAGATTTCAGATGATTTTGAAAGATTTAAAGAGGTTTCTAAACGATTCAGAAGATTTGAAAAATTCTGTCTTGGAACAGAGAATTTTAAATATAAATAAATTCTAAGTTTAGAACAGGACATTTTTCTAAATTAGAATTAAAATTATTTTCCAAAATTCCCTTTCCACGTAAAAAAATGTTCTGTTCCAGGTTAAATAATAATTCTTTACGAAAATTCTCTGTCAAGGGATTTCAAATGTTTCAAGCTCTAAAACATTTCAGAAGATTCCAAAAGAGATTAAAACATCTGAAGGAATTTTAAAGGATTTCAGGATAATTTTGAAAATTCCGAAGAATTTTCAAGGACTTTAAAACGATTCAAGAGATTTAAAAAAACTTCACAAGATTTAAGATATTTGAGACTATTTCAAAAGATTTCAGAGAATTTTTAACAGATTTCAATAACTGGACGGTTTTCTATAGGACAAAGAATTTTTGTTTTATACAAAAAATTTGTTTTCTAAAAAATAAAGAATTTGGGAATATTTCAAAGAATTTCAAATACGTTCGGGTACTTTAAAATATTCCACGACATTTTCAAGAGATTAAAAAATTTTTAAGAGATTTTAAGACATTTCAAAGGATTTAAAATGTGCTAATTTTTTTTTTTTTATATCAAAGAATCTGCAAGAGCTTAAAAATATTTCAAACGGTTTCTAAAGATTTAAAATATTTTTAAAGATTCCAAGAAATTTTAAATTGATTTTAATAATTTAAAGAGATTTCAAAGAGTTTGAAATATCTTAGGGCATTTTAAAAGATTCCAAAAATATAAATTCAATATCATTTTTCCAAGCATTTCCATGATTTTTCAGGAAATATCAAATTTTATGTAATTTCAAAATTTTAGGATACTTTTTAAAAATCAAAAAAATTTTCAAGAGATTTAACGAATTTCAAACAATTTATAACGATTTTAAATATCTTGGGATTTTTTAAATATATTTTAACAATTTCAAATTATTCCAAGGTATTTGAAATATATTAAAATATTTTGTAAGATTCCAAGGAATATTTAATATATTTCATTAATTTGAAAGTATTACGATTTTTTTTTTAATTTTAGGGTATTAATAAAAATTCTGAAGAATTTTCAAAAGCCTTAAAAGATTCAAGGGATTTAAAAATATTTCAAAGGATTCGCAATATTTTAGGGCATTTAAAAAGATTTCGTGGAATTTGTAATAAATTTCAATAACTTGAAGGTCTTTTTAAAAAATTCTAAAAATTTGAAATATTTTAAAATATTTAACAAAAATTCCACGGACTTTTTTGGTTACTATTTCAATAATTTGAAGGTATTCCAAAGATTTTAAAGATTTTGTGGTATTTTGAAAACTTTCGAAGAATTTTTAAGAGCATTAAAAAAAAATTTTAATTCTAAAAGATATGTAATAATTCAGGATATTTTAAAAGATTCCCCGGCATTTTCAAGAGATTAATAAAATGTTAAGGGATTTCAAAACGTCTAATTGGATTAAAAATTTTTTTAGTTATTTTTTGTTAATTCTAAAGGAATTTTCAAGAGCATTTAAACATTTCAAAGGATTAAATTTTGTTTTTTAATTCAGAGAAATTTTAAATAAATTTGAATAATTTGAAGTTCTTTTAAGGAATTTAAAATATTTCAGGGAAATTAAAAAAAATTCAATGAATTTTCAAGAGTTATAGGAAGTTTAAAAGAATTTCGAAAGATACAAAGGAATTTCTAACATATTTCAAGTTTTAAAGATATTCCAAAGGATTTTAAAGGTTTTACGGTATTTAAAAAAATGTCAAAAGAATTTTAAAGAGCTTTAAATTAATTATTTTAAAAGATTTTAAGGGATTTTATGATTTTAAGGAAATTTAAAACCCTTCAAGTACGTGTTTTAATAAAACTTTCCAGTATTTCAGAAAATATTAAATTTCATAGAATTGGAAAACTTTTAAAATATTTCATTTATTTAATTGAATTTTCTAATTTCTTTAAAATTCCTCGGAATTCACTTCAATTTTACTGAAATCAGTCGATGTGAATTTTTTTAAATTCAAAATTGAAAAAAAACTGAAAAATTCGATTGAAAACTAACTTTTTATTTAAAAACACACATTTTTTTAGCAGAAAATTAATTGTTTTGAGAAAAAATTCATATTTTTGGATCGAAGAGTAAACGATTTGGAATAAAATTTAACTATTTGGTCAAAAATTTATGCATTTTGTTCAAACTCCTATTTTTTTGGAATAAGCTGAATCTTTTGATTAAAACTGCAATTGTTTGGTTGAAACTTAATATGTTTGAAATAAGTCTTTTTAGATTAAAAATTCATCACCTTCGTTAAAGGTCTACTTCCTTAAAAAAAAATTTTTTTTTTGTTAAAATTTTTTTATTTTAGTTGAAACTATCGTATTTTTGGGGTAAACATATATTTTTTAATCTTAAAACTTGACTAATTTGTTGAAAATTCAACTAATAGGTTGTAAAATCATTATTCTTTTTTTGAAAATGCACATTGTCGGGTTGACAGTTTAATTGTTTAATAGAAAAATTGTCTTTCTGGCTTGAAAACTTCACAATTTGGTATAAAATTCAACTATTAAGTATAAAATCAAACTGTTTTGTTAAAAAATCATCTTTTTGACAAAGTATAAATCTTCTTAGTTGAAAATTGAAACATGTGATAGAAAATTTATGTATTCAGTTTACAATTTTTTGGTGAGAAATTAAATTTTTGGATTGAAAATGTTTAGTTGAGGGATTCAAGTATTTTTTTGAAATCTCGTGTCTTTTTTGGTTATATTCAACTGTTTTTTATAAAAAATTAAAATCTTTTGCAGTTTAAATATCAAATTTTTGTTAAAAAATCTACTGTTTTGTTTTAAAATTCATGTTTTTAACTGAAAATTTAACTTCCATTTTTTGTTGAAAATATATATTTTTTAGTAAAAAAATCAGCTATTTGGCTCAGACTTATTTTATTTGGTCGAAAATTCGTGTTTAATAGGAAATTAATCCTCTTGGTTAAAAAATTTATTATTTGGTATAAAATGTATGTATTTTATTAACAATTAGTATTTTTTGACAGAAAATTATTTTTTGTTTGTTTTTTTAAAGTTTAAACTTAAAATTTTTGTATTCTTAATTTTTTAAATAAATTTATTGATTCGTTTAATATTTTTTTTTGTGAGAAAGGGTCGTGATATCGTTTGGGCCCACCCTAAATACTATTTTATGAAAAGGTTCACCTCCATAGCCCTTGAGAACAGCCATTTTTCCAGTGCCCTCAATTTTTTCCTGAATTAATGAATATGGAAGATTCGTGTCGACGACTACGGTTCCTCGCTCTAAGGAAATATCGACGTCCTTTATTCCCTCAACGTTGGATAAACTTTTTTTTACGGCATTGACGCAATTCTGACACGTCATCTGAACTGCAAATTCTATCTACAGAATACAATTATAATAAAAAATATTGATTCTTTCATTTTTCAATGTGTTCAAAAATATTTTAAAGTATTTAAAATATTTCCTTTTTTAATACAATATTTACATTTATTTATTTAGTAAATTCCGGGCGCTATAAATATTGTTTAAAATATTTATTTTTTTATTTAAAATAATTGTAAAGCAAATGTATATTTAAATATTTATAACAATTTACACATTTTAAATGCAATATTTAAATACCTAAAAGTTATAAAAATATTATTTGGCATACAAATAAATTCTGGTCGCTAGAAACATTATTTAAAATATTTCCTTTTTGATTAAAAAAAATGTTTAAGTCTTCTAATGAATATTTAAATATTTATAACAATTTTAAATGCAATATTTAAACACCTAAAAGTTATAAAAATATTATTGTGCGTACAAATAAATTCTGGTCCCTAGAAATATTATTTAAAATATTAAGAAGAGTTTAAAAATGTTTATTTCCAATGCAATATTTAAATAATGAAAGGCTTTTTAAAATTTATTTCACGTGCAAATAAATTCCAGAAACTAAAAATAGTTAGAAAAATATTTTTATCTTGATTTCTTAAGATTTAAATATTTTGAAGATAATTGTGCCAAAAATCAGGCATCTGAAAAAAATGGTTTTTCTATGATTTCAAGAATAACAATAATATTACTGATAATCCAATTTCAAATATAAAACATCATATTTAGTGAAAACATTTTTAAACTTAAAAAACAATTTTATTTTAACCATTTTTTTGCAAATGAATTTTGGCTTATTATCGCTTTTTACCAATTAAATAAAAATGGTTGAATTTCAATCCATGATGGATCGTTAAAACATTTTTTTGTATGAAAATATTATTTAAACAATTTACAGCCGTTCCATTATTTCAATTCGAATAAAAAAAACTTGTGTCATTTCTAAATAAAAGCGATTAAAATTGTTTAATTTCAAATCAAAAGCTCTTAAAATTGAAAAATTTAAGACTAAACTTTCTTTAATTGAACAATTCTAGTATAAAGAAGTTCAAATTCTATAATTTCTCATTCAAAATTCAATAATTTAAAAGTAAAAACTTGTGAATTAAAAGAGATTAAAATTTTTCCTTTCGAAACTGAAAACTAAATTGGGTTTTTCTGATATAAAAAAGTAAATTCACCGTTAAATTTACCCCTCAAAAAGGAAGATTTTTCAATTATAATCCATTAAATATGAATTATTCAAAAACAACTTTGAAAATAAAGAGTAATGTTAAATGTCACCAAGAATTGTGATATTAAAACTTTGTTATCTCAAAACTTTTAAAATTTCAATTATTTTGAGTAAATTTAAAACATTAAAAATAAAAAAAATGTAATTGTTCATTACATATATTTTTTTTAAATCTTCGTTTAGAATTATTATTCATTCTTAAAGTTGTTTAATTTTTAATGATTAATTTTTTTAAATATGCAATAAACATGGGGCCATCTTTAAATATTATATTGAAACACAAAACAAGATTGCTATATATGATTTCGAAATTTTTTTTTATACTTAAACCAATTTAAATTTGTATTTATATCGTTTTAAAATTCACAATTTTCAAATTGCTAATTATAAGTTTGAAAATCCAAACATTTCAATTTTAATTGCAAAATTAAAACCTATGAATAATAAAATTCCCGCATTGAAAATTGATTTATTAAAAATACAATAATCAAATATTTGTGTAACAAAAATGATTTTTAATGTGTAATGTTTCTAAAATTGCCTGAATTAAAAATAACAATTGAAACAAATTTTATCCAGAAACATTTTTTTTTTCTCATTTTTTCTTATTTTAAATAATAATTTTTAGAATCATTAAACATTTTAAAAAATATGTTTTTTTATAAAAATATTTAATTATTCTATTTTTATTAAATAAAAAAACTACTTTTTAAATGGTTAAATTCGGATATTTTATAATTTAGTAATTTTTTGTCGGGAATTTTTTAATTCGGTAACATGATAAACCGTCGGCAAACTTATTATTCGAGAATTTTTAAAGGGACGAGTGAAAAATCATGAAAAATAAAATTCCGGACAGAAAATTGCCGAAATATAAAATATCCGAACAAGAAAATTTCCGAATTTGAACAAATAATAATTTTAAAAATTAGAAATATTATTTATTTATTAAAAATACAGTTATTAAATATTTGTTTTGCAACACAAATATTTCTAATGTTTGAAATTTCTAAAATTATTGTTGATTTAAAAATAACAATTGAATACAATTTGCATTCAAAAATATATATTTCTTTCGATAGAAATATTTTATTAATGTGTTTTTAAAAAATAAAAAATATTGATAAAAAAAATGTTTAAATTCTGAAATTTTTTAATTCGGATATTATATAATTTGGCCATTTTCTCTCAAAAATTTAATTATTCGGAAATTTTCAAATTTGGTACATTATATTATAAAGTGTTGAGAAGTTTTCCAATTCGGGAATTTTTTTATTCAGAAATTTTATTTTATATTATATAGAATTTTATTATCCGAGAATTTTCCAAATCGGGAATTTTTCAGTTTATAATATTACCGATCAATAAAAGTACCGAATTAGAAAATTTGCGAACAGTTTATTATATAATCGGATGATAAAATTTCTGAACTAGAAAATTTCCCGATTATAAAATTCAAAAATTTTAAAACATTAAATTTTGTTTATAAATATTTCGAATAATCTAGAAAACATATATTTATGTATAAAATTTGTATTCGATTATTGTTCTTTTAAATTAAAACAATAATTTTAGAAACTTTAACAATTAAAAAAAAATTTGTTTTTAAATATTTGACTATTTTACTTTAAATACATTAAAAATATTTATAAAAACATTTTTTGTTTATATTAAGAAATTTGTAGTTTCGGAATTTTTAAATTCAGTAATATTATAAAATGTTCGGGAATTTTCCAATTCAGGAATTTTATTTTTTTGAAATTTTATTATTCGGGCATTTTCAATGCAGGAATTTTATTTTCGGGCGTTTTTAGTCATTTTAAATTTAAAATAAGTTTTTGGTTTAAAATGAAAAAATTGAATTATATATAAATTTAAAATTTATTTTTCTAAAATTAAATGAATCCAGTCTTGTTTTTTATATTCACACCCATGCAATTCGGCAATTTTCTTATTCTAGTATTTTGTAATTTGGAAATTTCAGTGTCGCGAATTTTATTTATATTTTAGCCATCCAAATTTAAACTTCTTCAAAATCTAAACATTCCATTTCTAAAAATTTCAATTAACGACTTAAATTAGAATGCACAATTTTTTTAATTTTACATAAAAAATTATTTATTCCAATAAGCTGAAAACGCGATTTGCTAGCAGATTTGAAATTTCTAGGAAAAAAATTGTATAGGCAATAAATACGTGCTAAACAAAAAATAATAATAAAACTTAAGGTGCAAATAATAATCTTAAATAAATTTTCGATGTAAAGCCAATATAAAATAAAAGTTTATAAATATAAGCAAGCTGTTCCTTTTTCTTAATAATTTTATTGCATTTGATAAGAAATTTTGCAAATTCATTGCGCTGTCATGCTGGATAATAATTAAAATTCCAATCCAATATTATCCAAGTTTCTAAACCTTAGCTTATACTTAAGAACTGGTAAATAATCTTTATCTAATTAGTAAATTCATACCTTTGCTGAATCCATTGCAGTAAAAATCCAAAAAAATGAAATCTTGCTGAATCATATATATGATCGATTACAAATATTCCGAAAATCACACTATATCGATAATTATTACTTTCAACTACAGCTTCATAATTTCATATGATCACCTACACACCGAATAAAGCGTTTTTTTTCTTTTATTCGATCAAATAAATAGTGAAAAGGGAGAAAAAATGGTAAAGTGAGGTTAGGTAACCAAGATAAGTGAATTTGTAATCCACTGTATTAAATCGATTAAATAACAATATAATTGTGATAATTGAAAGAATTTCTTCAAAAGAGGAACATTAAATTACAGAGAATTTACTCGGTTTGTTGTTCATATTGAGTAAACTAATCACTTTCAATGCGCAATTAGCATTCTGACAGTTACCGTTACCGGCTCGCATAAAGTTGAGGAGGGGGGATTATTTATATTTACGTATTAAAGAAGAGGGAATTTTGTCAAGGACGCGTGAAAACCCCCCCCCCCCCCAAATAAAATTCATGAATTAGAATATCCAATAATTTTCCATTATTCATATTTTATATTAAAGAAATAATTGAAGAAACTTTAAACATTTAAAATAATTTGTTAATCAAATTATTTGATTATTGTACTTTTAATAATTAAATAATATTCATTAAAAAAATCTTTAATTCGATAATATTTCAATTTGGTAATATTATAAGCCGTCCAGGAATTTTATAATTTTACAATTTTATTATTCGGAAATTTTTCACTGTCGGACATTTTATTTGATTTTTCTGGTTATTTAGTAATCCCAATTTTATTAGGGACTGAAAAATCCCAAAAAATAAAATTCCTGAGTTTGAAAATTCCCGAATTTAGAATATTACATTTAAAAAAAAATAATATTATT
>NC_046661.1:80894192-80908398 GCF_010883055.1 Belonocnema kinseyi | reverse complement strand
ATTCATTAAAAAAATCTTTAATTCGGCAATTATCCGTCGCGAATTTTCCAATTTGGAAACATTATAAGCTGTTCAGGAATTTTATAATTTTACAATTTTATTATTCGGAAATTTTTCACTGTTGGGACATTTTATTTAATTTTTCTGGTTATTTAGTCATCCCAATTTTATTAGGGACTGAAAAATCCTAAAAAATAAAATTCCTGAGTTTGAAAATTCCCGAATTTAAAACATTACATTTTCAAAAAATAATATTATTAAATATTTGTTAATTATATAAAGTTTATAAATTAGCGTTTGAATTTAAAATAAGAATAATTTAAAAAATTTCAATGCCATTAAAAAGAATCTTTTAATAAAAATACTTGATTGTTCTACTTTTAATAATTAAATAATATTCACTTTTAAAATCTTTAATTCGTTAATGCGGCAATTTTCTGTCGAGAATTTTCCAATTTGGTAATATTATAAGCTGTTCAGGAATTTTATTATTCGGAAATTTTACAATTTGGAAATTTTATTATTCGGGAATTTTTCAATGTCGGACATTTTATTTAATTTTTTTAGTCATCCCTATTTTGTTAGGGACTGAAAAATCCCAAAAAATAAAATTCCTGAGTTTGAAAAATTCAAAATCAAAATTAGCGTTTGAATTTGAAATAACAGTAATTTTTTAAATTGTCAATGACATTTAAAAAAATCTTTTAATAAAACTATTCGATTGTTGCACTTTTAATAATTAAATAATTGGGCAATTTTCTGTCAGCAATTTTCCAATTTGGTAATATTATAAGCTGTGAAGGAATTTTCTTATCAGGGAATTTTTCTTTGTCGGACATTTGATTTTTTTGATTTTTTAGTCGTCCCGATTTTGTTAGGGGCTGAAAAATCCCAAAAAATGAAATTCCTCATTAACAAAATTCCTGAGTTAGAAAATTCCCGAATTTAAAACATTACATTAAAAAAAAAATATTTGTTAATAATATAAAGTTTATGAATTAGCGTTAGAATTTAAAATAACAATAATTTAAAAAATGGTTATTGACATTTAAAAAAATCTTTTAATAAAAATATTTGATTGTTGCGCTTTTAATAATTAAATAATATTCACTTTAAAAATCTTTAATTCGTTAATGCGACAATTTTCTTTCAAATTTCAAATTGTTTAAAATCTTTTAAAATTTTATGTAATCCTTGAAACTTTTACGACATTTTTTTTATTCATTCGACACCATTAAAATATTTGAAATGTTTGTGACATATTTTAAAACTTTGATACAATCTTTGAAACCCTTGAAATCTTTAAGAAATGTTCGAAATGTTTTGAAATCTTCGTAACAAATTTGAAATCGTTTTAAATCTTTAAACAATTTTATGAAATCCTTGAAATATTTTGTATTCATTTGACACAATAAAAATATTTAACATCTTTGTGAAATATTTTTAAATTTTAATAAAATCCTTGAAATCTTCGTAAAATATTTGTGAAAGGTTCGTAATCTTTGTAAAATCTTTGTGAAATCTTCTAAATAAATTTGAAATCGATTTTAAAATCTTCAACATTTTTATTCAATATTTGTGAAACCTTTTGTATTCATTTGACATAATTCGAATGTTTGAAATCTTTGTGAAATGTTTTTAAATTTTAGCAAAATCTTTTAAATCCTTGAAATCTTTGTGATTTTTTTTAAATCTTCGAAATCATTTAAAATCTTCTAAACAAATTTGAAATAATTCAACATTTTTATGAAATCCTTGAAATATTTGTGAAATCTTTTGTATTCATTTGACACCACAAAAATATTTTAAATCTTTCAAAATCTTATCAAAATTGAAATCGTTTAAAATCTTGAAAAATTTGATAAAATCCTTGAAATATTTGTGATATTTTTCTTATTTGTTTGATACCATTAAAATATTTGAAATCATTGTGAAATCTTTTTAAATTTTGAATAAATCTTTGAAATCCTCTAAACCATTGTGAAATGTTTTTAAATATGTGTGAAATTTTCGAAATCTATTAAAATCTTCTAATCAAATTTCAAATTGTTTAAAATCTTTAAAAAATTTATGAAATCCTTACAAACATTTGCGAAATCTTTTTTATTGATTCTACACAATTAAAATATTTGAAATCTTTGTAACATATTTTTAAATTTTGATACAATCTTTGAAATCCTTGAAATCTTCTAAACAAATTTGAAATCTTTTTAAATTTTGATAAAATCTTTGAAATCTTTTGCATTGATTTAAAATCATTAAATATTCTAAATCTTTTAAAATCTTTTGAATCTTTGTGAAATGTTTTGAAATATTCTAAACAAATTAGAAATCGTTTAATATATTTTAAAATTTGATAAAATCCTTAAGATATTTGTGAAATGTTTTGTATTTATTCAAAATAAATTAAATATTCGAAATCTTTGTGAAATATTTTAAAATCTTTGTGAAATGTTTTGAAATGTTTGTGAAATGCTCTAAATTTTTTAGAAATCTTTTAAAATCTAAACACATTTGAAATCTTTAAAAAATGTATGAAATCCTTGAAATATTTATGAAATCTTTTGTATTCATTTGACACCAGTACAATCTTTGAAATCCTTGAAACCTTTGTGAAATGCTCGAAATCTTTTGACACCTTCTAAACAAATTTGAAATCGTTTAAAATTTTGATAAAATCTTTTTAAATTTTGGTAAAATCTTTTGATTCTTTGTGAAATGTTTGAAATCTTTGAAATATTCTAATCAAATTTGATATTGTTTAAAATCTTTAAAAATGTTAGGAAATCCTTGAAAAATTTGCGAAAAGTTTTGAAATATTTGTGAAATGTTCGAAATGCTCTTAAAATCTTTGTGAAATCTTTTGAAATCTTCTAAACAAATTAGAAATCGTTTAATATCTTTAAAAATTTTATTAAATCCTTGGAATATTTGTGAAATTTGTTGTATTCATTTGACACAATTAAAATATTGGAAATCTTTTTAAATTTGTATAAAATCTTTGAAATATTTTGCATTCATTCAAAATAAATTAAATATTCGAAATCTTTTAAAATTTTGGTAAAATCTTTGTGAAATGTTTTGAAATATTTGTGAAATGCTCTAAATTTTGGAGAAATCTTTTAAAATCTTCTAAACATATTTGAAATCGTTTAAAATCTTTAAAAAATTTATGAAATCCTTGAAATATTTATGAAATGTTTTGTATTCATTTGATACCATTTCAAAATTTGAAATCTTTTTAAATTTTGATCAAACCTTTGTGAAATATTTTTGAAATGTTCAAAATCTTTTGAAATCTTCTAAACAAATTTGAAATCGTTTAAAATCTTAAAAATTTTTGATGTAATCCTTTAAAAATTTGTGACGTTTTTTGTATTAATTTGACACAATTAAAGTATTTGAAATCTTTTTAAATTTTGATAAAATCTTTGAAATCTTTTGCATTCATTAGTAGTCATTAAATATTAATCTTTTAAAATTTTGGTGAAATATTTTAAATCGTTGTCAAATGTTTTGAAATTTTTGCGAATTTTTCGAAATCTTTTAAAATCTTCTAATCAAGTTTCAAATTGTTTAAAATCTCTAGAAATTTTATGAAATCCTTGAAGCATTAGCGAAAATTTTTTGTATTCATTCGACACCATTAAATTATTTAAAATCATTGTGAAATCTTTTAAAATATTGGTAAGATCTTCGTGAAACGTTTTTAAATATTTGTGAAATGATCGAAATCTTTTAAAATCTTCTAAACAAATTAAAATCGTTTAACAACTTTTACAATTTTATGAAATCCTTTATTATATTTGTGAAATCTTTTGTTTTCATTTCACACCAATAAAATATTTGAAATCTTTTGAAATTTCGGTAAAATCTTTTAAGTCTTAGTAAAATGTTTTGAAATATTTGTGAAATTTTCGAAATCTTTTAAAATCAAATGTCAAATAGTTTAAAACTTTTAAAAATGTAATGAAATCCTTAAAATATTTGCGATATATTTTTTATTCATTCGACACCATTAAAATATTTGAAATCTTTTTTAATTTTGGTAAAGTGTTTTAAATCCTTGAAATCTTTGTGAAATGTTTTGAAATCATCGAAACAAATTAGAAATCGTTTAATATATTTTAAAATTTGATAAAATCCTTGAGATATTTGTGAAATTTTTTGTATTTATTTGACACAATTAAAATATTCGAAATCTTTGTGAGATCTTTTAAAATTTTCGTAAAATCTTTTGAAATATTTGTGTATTTATAAATCTTCTAAACAAATTTGAAATTGTTTAATATCTTTAAAAAATTTATGAAATCTTTCAAATATTTGTAAAATCTTTTTTATTCATTTGACACCATTATAGTATTTGACATCTTTGTGAAATATTTTTAAATTTTAATCAAATATTTGAAATCCTCGAAATCTTTATAAAATTTTTTCAAATCTTTGGAATCTTTTGAATTTGAAGTCGTCTAAAATCTTAAAAATGTTTTGAAATTTTTGAAATTTGGTGAAAATTTTTTTGAATTTTGTTGTAAAATATTTGGGAAATCTTTTTAAATTTTGGTAAAATCTTTTAAATCCTTGAAATCTTTGTGATATGTTTTGAAATTTTCTAAACAAATTAGAAATCGTTTAATATATTTAAATATTTGATCAAATCCTTGAGATATTTGTGAAATGTTTTGTATTTATTTGACACAAAATATTTGAAATCTTTTTAAATTTATATAAAATCTTCGAAATTTTTTGCATTAATTCAAAATAAATTAAATATTCGAAATCTTTGTGAGATCTTTTAAAATTTGGAAAAATCTTTTGAAATATTTGTGAAATTTTCGAAATTTTTGAGAAATATTTTTAAATTTTCTAAACAAATTTGAAATCGTTGAAAATCTTTAAAAAAATAATTCTTTAAATATTTGTGAAATCTTATGCATTCATTTGACACCATTAAAGTATTTTAAATCTTTTTAAATTTTGATCAAATATTTGTGAAATGTTTTGAAATATTTGTGAAATCTTTTTAAATCTACTAAACAAATTTGAAATCGTTTAAAATCTTCAATAATTTTATGGAAACCTTCAAGCATTAGCGAAATCTTTTTTATTTATTCGACACAATTAAAATATTTGAAATCTTTTTAAAGTCTGAAAAAATCTTTGAAATTTTTTGCATTCATTAGAAATCATTAAATATTAATCTTTTGAAATATTTGCGAATTTTTCGAAATCTTTTAAGATCTTCTAATCAAGTTTCAAATTGTTTAGAGTCTTTACAAATTTTATGAAATCCTTGAAGCATTAGCGAAATCTTTTTTATTCATTCGACACCATTAAAATATTTGAAATCTTTGTGAAATGTTTTAAAATATTTGTGAAATTTTTCTTTAATCTTTGTTTGTGAAATCTTTTGTGTTCGTTTGAAATCATTGAAATCTTTTGAAATCTCAAATTTATTTAAACCTTTTGAAATTGTTTAAAATCTGTGAAATCTGGTGCAAAATATCCTTTTTGAAATCATTGAAATTCTTTAAATCCTTTTAAATTCTTTCAAATATTTATGAAATCTTTTGTATTTATTTGACACTATTAAAATATTTGAAATCTTTTGAAATTTTGGTTAAACCTTTTAAATCTTTGTGAAATGTTTTGAAATATTTGTGAAATTTTCGAAATATTTAAAATTTCCTCATCAAATTTCAAATTGTTTAAAATATTTATGAAATCTTTTTAAATATTGATTAAATCTTTGTAAACTGTTTTGAAATATTTGTGAAATATTTGAAATCTTTTAAACAAATTTGAAGTCGTCTAAAATCTTAAAAATGTTTTGAAATTTGGTGTAATATAAATTTTACGAATTTTTTGGTAAAATATTTGTGAAATTTTTTTTAATTTTGGTAAAATCTTTTAAATCCTTGAATTCTCAGTGAAATGTTTTGAAATATTTATGAAATTTTTCTTTAATCTTTGTTTGTGAAATCTTTTGTTTTCGTTTGAAATCATTGAAATCTCAAATTTATTTAAACCTTTTGAAATTGTTTAAAATCTGTGAAATCTGGTGTAAAATATCCTTTTTGAAATCATTGAAATTCTTTAAATCCTTTTAAATTCTTTCAAATATTTATGAAATCTTTAATAATCTTTAAAATCAAAACAAAAATTCAAATTCGAGGTTCTCATTCGAAATTCAATGTCATTTTCAGCTTTCCAAGATCGCTGAACACCCTCATATTAAAAAAAATTATCCCTACCTAAAAAAAGGCTTTTGAAAAATAACCTAAATATATCCTTAACGAAAAAAGAACGTTATAATTTATTTAAAAAACCAATTCAATCACTTTCAACAGTTTTCAAAAATACGAAACCTTTTTCCCCATTCATGGAAAATGCAACACATCATATTTATACAAAAATTATATTTTAAACAACTAATTTTCTAATAAAATAAACAAAAAATCTTAATTTATATCAGAGGTAGTCATAACCAGAGTATCAAAAAGTATAATGCTACTTTGTATTCCTGAAACATTTCTTTTTACACACTAGGGAAACAAAAAAGCCCAGCGGCTTTTCGCAGACGTATTTTTGCTCTGCCCACTTTTCCCCACATTTTCTTTCTCCTCATTCTCGTCCAATTCTTTCCTCGGCTCCTCAAAAGAATCAGCCTGCTCCTGAGTCTCACCCTGAAACAAATGTTTCAACCCCACCAACTTTCCCTTCTTTTTCGCCTCTTTTTTTTTCTCTCTCGGTTTCGGTATCAAATCCGGCCTTCCACGAATCTGCGAAAGTTTGATCGTCTCAGCATCCGAAATATCATCATAATCATCCTCATTATTTTCCAAACTCTTATCCCTTTCCCTCTTTATACTTATAGTATCAATTGGCGATTTATCAGGAAAATTGTTATCTCCACTTGTATTGTTCTCAACAATAATCACGTCGGGATCCAAATTGTTATTGACATTCGGAGGCGTGTCGTTTGCACTTTCAAAATCGGTTTCCGAATCATCTTGCAAAAGTGCCGCTTTGGAAGCGTCATCGAGTAAAGGACTCGATTCATCATCCGTCAAAATACCCAAACTATCTCGCATTTTCTCCTCAACTTCCACAATTTTCTCCTGAATTTCTCCAATTTTCTCCAGACTCGTTTCAGCATTCTCCTCGTCTGAAACTTCTTGATGATTCCCCAAAGATTCCACTGTCATCTCCAAATCGTCGAGAATATTTTGTGTCGCGCCCGCCACTTTATATCCCTCCGAACAATCCATGTCTCCACTTTCAATTTGTTGCCTCTCATTATCAAATTGAGCTCGATTTTCAAAATCATCATCCTGATACTCATAACTTCCGGAAATTGCTTCGCTCGAATCAGTCGTGGAATGCTGGGTAGAAACTGAAGGAATTTGGGTGAAAGGTCTCATATCCGCAGACGAAATTTCTGTAGAATCTGAACTTTCATGCAAATTTGAGGATTGTTCCATCGAGGATTGAGAATCTCCCATTTCTTGGGACTGAGTTTCTTGATTTTTAGGACGTTTACACTCTCGCTGACTCTCCTCCGAGTCAAACGATGAAAGAAATCGTTTTCCGCATGTGATTTCTTTCAGAGTTTGCGATCCAGAATCGATACTTCTGTCGAGGACAATTTTCACTACTTTTGTGATCAGCGGCTCTTTCTTTTTGGCCTTCCTTTCCTGTTCCAGTCTCTCCTCTAACTCCTTTTCTCGCTTCTTCAACTCCTCTTCTTTCCTCTCCAATTCTTTCTGAAATTCCCGCTTCTCTCTTTCCCATTTCTCCATAATTTCTTGCTTTTCCCTCTCTAATTCATCTCTTCTTTCCTGCTCCCTCCTGGCTTCTTCCATTCTTTCTAACTCTTTTCTCCTCTCTTCTTCCTCCCTTCTTTCCTTCTCCTTTGCCTCTTTCTCTATTCTTTCCAATTCCCTTTTTTCCTTCTCCTTTCTACTTTGCGTCACTTGTTTCACCAAAGCGTTGACATCCACTTCCTGAAAATCTTCGTCGTTTTCATCGATCCTACTTTCTGATTCCTTCCTCCTTGATGTTTTATTTATCTCTTCCTTGTTCTTAACAGGAAGAGAAAGACTTATTTTCACTCGTTTTTTTTCCTTCCCGTTTTCACTCTTTTTCTCTGACGATCTTAAAATGCTAACTCCCCTTTTTTCGAGACTTTTTACAACCGTCGGGGAAGCGAGAATATTCCGGGTTTTTTTGGGTGTTGTATAATTTTCAAGAATCTCGGCCGGTTGTTTTTTCTTTGGTGTTTTAATCAATTCTGGCTCGAGATTTCTTAATATCTGATTCTCTTCTACTGGTTCTGTAAAAAAAAGACAAGTTTTGGTGTCAAAGTGTCCGAATTCTGACAAATACTTGTGCAGGGTGGCCGTTTTAATCGAAGAAATAAACTACTGGTCTTTTCCCGGTTCGCAAACATTTTTCACGGCCAATGAAATTTAAAAAATCAAACTATATTCTAACCATTTTTCCATTTAAAGTAGAATTGAAGTTCAAAAATTTTTCAATTGAAAAATTGTGTATTCAAATGCTCAAAAATTTACACGAATTTACTGGAAGGTACTAACACTTTTATATTGAACAGTTTTAAATGAAATCCAAATAAACTGCAAAATTTAGAACTTTTATTAATTATAGAGTTCAAAGATTAAGATTAAGTTCCAAAAATATAAATCAACTTTAACATTTCCAATAGTCTAAATTAAAGAATCAAGCAATAAAATTTAAAAAAATTTAAATTACATTATTTTAAGTAATTTTAAGCTACAAATTAAAAATTAAAAAATAATTTTTTTAAACTTAACAGTTCTCAAATTAGAAGTTAAATTATTTTTATTTTAAATAGTTTAGGAATCCTTCAAAGCCTTAAAATTTTATTTCAAAATCTTGAAAAATCTAGAAGTGGTTTAAAATTTTTCCAAATTCAAAAAATGGGATTGATAGATTTTCAGTTAAAAAGATTAAGATTCAATAAAAAAAATGCAAATTTTAAACAAAACCGTTCAGTTTTTAACTATGTAGTTCAACTTTTACCCAAAGAAATCATTGTTTAGCAAAAAATGCGAATTTTAAACAAAACAGTTAAATTTTGAACCTAATAGTTCAATTTTTAACAAAATAAATGATTCTTTAAGAAACAGAAAATTAATTTTTTTACCAAGAAGATTAATTTTCTACTAAAAAAATCCATTTTCTACCAAAAATGGGAAATTCAGATAAAAATATTAATTAAAAAAACAAGTAATTAATTTTTCAAACAAAAAAAAAAAGGACTGGAATGATGAATCTTTAGCCAATAAAATTAATTTTTGAAAGAGCTCGACTTTCAACCAAGGATAGTTGAATTTTCTATCTGAATAATGAATTTTAAACTAAAACAATTTTTTACCGTAAAAAAATCAATTTTCAACCAAAAATGGAATAGATTTTCGGATAAAAAGACAAATGTTTAATAAAAAAAAGATTAATTTAAAAAAATAGTTAATTTTTCAAACAAAAATAACTGAAACGATGAATATGCAACAAATAAAATGATGAATTTTCAACCAAGAAAATTAATTTCCTACCAAAAAATGAACTTTTAATCAAAAATTGGATAGATAGATTTTCATTTACAAAGATAAATTTTTAACCAAAAATGAAATAGATTTGCAGTTAAAAAAATTGATATTAAATCAAACAATGGGAAATTTAAACAAAATTTTTAAATTTTAAAATGAGCTTTATACAAACCAGTTGAATTTTGAACCCGAAAATTTGCATTTTCAAAGAAAAAGTTCACGAAAAAAAAAGATAATTTTCAACGTTTAATTATTGAATTAAAAAAAATGAGTTTTCCATTTTTGAAACAAATTTTCTAAAAAACATATTAATTTTTGAATAAATATTTCGATTTTTAGTTAATAACATTAATTTTAAACCAAAGAGGTATATTTTTAGGCTATTTCTAGTCAAAAATTTTCAGGAGAAACTTTGTAACTCAAATTATGAATCTTAAAAAAAATGAATTTTGTCGAAAATTTTCAATTTTAAACCAATGAGTTTAATTTTTAACCTAAAAAGATAAATCTTCTACAAAAACGTAATATTTGATAGATTAACAATGAAATCATTTTTTTTCGGTCAGAAAAAGTTGAATTCAAGAAGAAAATACATTTTTCAACCAAATAATTAAATTTTTCAAATAAAAAACATAAATTTTTAACAAAAACGGAATTAGTTAAATTTTCTGTTCAAAAATTTATTTTCAACAAAAAAAAAACAACAACGAATTTTCAACAAAATAGTCTATATTTCTGAAAAAAATATATACTGTTTAAAATTTCTCATTTTTTGGTTGAAATAGCAACTATAACAATTTTTGTTTAAAATTCGACTATCTTCTAAAAAAATCGTCTTTTTGGCTTGAAAATTTAATTGTTTGGTTGAAAATGCAATTGTTTTTGGATAAAGCTTATTCTTTTTTGTTTAAAATGTTTTAAAAAATGAGAATATAAAAAATATGTAACTTTTCTACCAAAAAATACGAATTTACAATAAAAATGGAAGAATTTTCTATTTAAAAATTACGAATTTTCAACAAAACAGTTGATTTTTCGATGAATAAACATGACTTTTTAACAAAATAGTTGAATGTTCAACAAAAAAGTTAATTTTCAAACTAGAAAGACGAATTTAAAAAAAGAGTTAATTTTTAAACAAATGATGGAATTTTTTAAAAAAATGAATAAACTTCAACTAAAATCTGTTAAATTTTTAATCCAAAAGAGTTGAATGGTCGACACACTAATTATATTTTCAACGCAATTAATTTTGAGGAACAAATTTCATCAAAAAAGGAGTCACCAATTGTTTAAAAACATTTTAGTTATTTAGATAAAATAAATTGCCTCAGCTGGCCGCGAATTTTTTCCATAATAGTTTATTTATTTATTTTCAAGCGAGTTCTCATTGGATAAAAAATGAAACTCCAGTTGACAATAAAAATAAAAAAAAAACTGTTAGGAAAAACTCTAGCTAACCAATAATCATCATCGGCGGGTCTCAGATTGAAAACTTTGTCTGCATAATTCTAACTTTTTGTTAGGATTCAGAGTTTTCTTTCATCATTGACCAATTATAATATAATATAATTAGTTCTCCAAGTTTTACCGGATAAAAATATAAGCAAAACGATCAATTTTCAACCAAATAGTTGAATTTTCAACTGAAAAATATACATTTTCAACCAAAAATGTAATTGTGTAATTTTCAATAAAAAATATTATTTTCCATTAAAAAAAGTGAATTTTCAACAACAAAAAAATAGTTTCATTTTTAAATAAACTGATTCATTTTCTACTAAAATTATGATTCTTCTACCGAAGAAGGTGAATTTTCGAAGAAAAAAAGATGAATTTTCAACAAACCTCATAAATTATCAAGTAAAAAGGTAAATTTTCAACTAAAAATTAAATTTTCAGTAGGAAAAATTTAATTTTTAACCGAAGAAATGAATTTTTAACAAAAATGATAAAAGATTTAACTAGATTAGTTACATTTTCAGTAAAAAAATAATTGTGAAACAAAAAGCAAATTTTATATGAATGCATAAATTAAAAAAAAAAGAAAAATTAAATTAAAATTAATTTTTTTAAATCTAAAAAAAACAAATTTAACAAAAGAGTTTAACTTTCAATTAAGTAGCTTATTTTTCAACCAAAAAGGTGAATTTTCCATGAAACTGATAAATATTTAACTGAAATAATTGCATTTTACACCCCTAATAAAAAAATTTTCAAGTAAAAATGATAAATTTTCAGTTATAAAAATATTAGTTTTCACCCAAAGAGATGCATTTTCAACTAAAATGCAAGAATATTCAACTAGATAAGTTACATTTTCAATTTAAAAAAATTAATTTTCAACCAAAAATGGAACAGTCACATTTTTAGTAAAAACAAAGATTAATTTTTAACGACAAATAAAAAAAATTAATGTTAACAAAGTGGTTTATCTTTAAAACCAAGTAAGTTAAGTTTCAACTAAAAAAGACAAATTTTTAAGAAAAAATATTAATTTCCAACCAAAGAAAGAAGAAAATTTTCAAAAAATAGTTAAATTTTCAACTAGGGAGACGAATTTTCAATTAAAATTTGGAATCCTCTATTTTTAACAAATTAGTTAATCATTCAACGAAGTAGTTGAATTTTCAAATAAATTTATTTTAGAACCAATTTGATTTTAGATTAATAACAGTAGAATTCATCCAAAAAAGAAAGCATTTTCAATAAAATAGTAAAATTTGTAACCAAAGAAGTAAATTTATAAATAAAATTATGTATCTTCGACCAAAAAAATTAGTTTTAACGAAGTAGTTTATATTTAAAACCAAGTAAGTGAATTTTCAACTCGGAAGATAAATTTTAAACGAAAAAAAATGAATTACCACCTTAATAAAGAAGAAATTTAAAAAAAAATAGTAAAATTTTCAACTAAGGAGACGAATTATCAACTATAATGATAAACAAAATTAATTTTAGAACCAATTTCATTTTAGATCAATAACAGAATTAATCCAAAAAATAAAGCATTTTCAATAAAATAGTTAAATTTGTAACCAAAGATATAAATCTTTAACTCAAATTATAAATCTTAAACAAAAATTAATTTTAACAAAGTAGTTTATCTTTAAATGAAGTAAGTTAATTTTTAACTAAAAAAGATCAATTTTTAACAAAAAATATTAATTTGCAACCAAAAATTAATTTTAACAAAGTAGTTTAACTTTAAATTAAAGTAAGTTAATTTTCAACTAAAACAAATAACTTTTTAACAAAAAATATTAATTGCCAACAAAAGAAAGAAGAAATTTTTCACAAAATAGTTAAATTTGTAACCCGAGATAAATTTTCAACTAAAACTATAAATCTCCAACAGCAAAAATTAATTTGAGAAAAGTAGTTCGTCTATAAATCAATTAAGTTAATTTTTAACTAAAAAAAAAAACAATTTTTAACAAAAAATATTAATTTTCAACCAAAGACGAAATTTTTCACAAAATAGTTAAATTTTCAACCAGGCGGGCGAATTTTCAATAAAATAGTTAAATTTGTAACCAAAGAGATAAATTTTTAACTTCAATTATAAATATTCAACAACAAAAATTAATGTTAACAAAGTAGTTTATTTTTAAATTGAGTAAGTTAATTTTTAACTAAAAAAGACCAATTTTTAACAAAAAATATTAATTTCAAACCAAGGTAAGAAGAAACTTTTAACAAAATAGTTAAATTTTCAACTAGGGAGACGAATTTTCAATAAAATAGTTAAATATGTAACCAAAGAGATAAATTTTCAACTAAAATTATCAATCTTCAACAGCAAAAATTAATTTGAGAAAAGTAGTTTGTCTATAAATCAAATAAGTTAATTTTCAACTAAAAAAGATACACTTGTAACAAAAAATATTAATTTCTAACCAAAGAAAGAAGAAATTTTTTACAAAATAGTTAAATTTTCAACTAAGGAGACGAATTTTCAAATAAAATGATGAATCTTTAATCAAAACGAATCAATTTTTAACAAAGAAGTTCATTTATCCAAATAATTTAACTTTCAACAAAAAATTAGTTTTCAAAGAAAGAAGAACAAATTTTTAAGCATATAGTTAAATTTTCAACCAAATAAGATACATTTTTAACCAAAAATATTAATTTCCAATCAAATAAAGAAGAAATTTTTTAACAAAACAGTTAAATTTTCAATATGAGAGAAAAATTTTCAACTAAAATGATGAATCATCAACCAAAATAAATATATTTTTAACAAATGAGTTCATAATTCAACCAACTAGTTGAATTTTCAACAAAAAATGTAATACTTAATTTAAGAAAAAAATTTTCTAAGACATTGAAATATTTTTGATTATACCAGATTAAAAAAATTTTTAATAAAAAAAACAGTTGAATGTTCAACTAAATACGGTAAATTTTCAACAACAATAAAAAATTTCCAATCAAAGAAAGAAGAAAATCTTAAGAAAATAGTAAAATTTTCAACCAAAATGATGAATCTTTAACCAAAATAAACCAATTTTTAACAAATTAATTAATCATTCAACCCAGTCGTTGAATTAAACGAAAATTATTTTTTTAAATATCTAAGCATTCAAAAATGTTCGATTTCACAAGAA
>NC_046661.1:80866755-80894092 GCF_010883055.1 Belonocnema kinseyi | reverse complement strand
TTTAGGCAAAAACAGTTGAATTCATCTCAAAAAGACGATTTTTTTCAACAAAATACATTCAATTCCAACAATATAGTTCAATTTTCAGTTAAAAAAATTAATTTTTAAATAAATAAGAACACATTATCAAGCATACAGTTAATTTTTCAACTAAAAAAGATAAATTTTCAACAAAAAATATAAATATCCAACCAAAGAGATGTGAAAATAAAAATAATAAAAATAGTAAAATTTTCAACTACGGAGAAAAATGTTCCAATAAAATTATATAACCCCAACCAAGATAAATCTATTTTTAAAAAATTGGTTAATCATTCAACCAAGTAGTTGAATTTTCAACAAAAAATATAATAGTTAATTATAATTTTAAAAATTTTAGATTAAAAACAGTAGGATTCAACTAAAAAAGACGATTTTTTTCAACAAAATACATTAAATTTTAAACATATAGTTGAATTTTCTACTAAATAAGACACATTAAAAAAAATTTTTTCCTATAAAAATTACTTCAAAAAGAATATTTACCAACTCTTTGTGCTGCACTTAGCGATGGAGAAGTGCTTGGTGAAGGATGATTTGAAGATGAAGTGTCAGGGACTGAATGACGATATCGAAGAATCTCAACACTGAAAATCAAGATAGAAATTTTTATATAAAAAAAAAAACACACAAGATTTCATCAGAGTTTAAAAAAAGGTTTTTTTTTCATTCGAAGTAAAGTTTGCACTTACACAGGACAATCCTTTTCTCCGAAAAGTAACAAACTCATGGGACAGCCATAGTCTTGTATTCCGCTGAGTCTAAGTAAAAACCAGGCCAAAAAATATATTTAAATTCAAAATTGAATTTTCGTATTTTATCTTTCGAATCGAGAATATGAGAGTTAAATAATTAATTTTAATTTATACACATTCGATGGATACATACCCATATTTTCCGATGTCCAAAACTTTCCCTGCCTCGATGCAATCGTCGATAAATTTAATATCGTAAACTTCGTAAGAGAATACATCGCGAAATTTCTTTGTCGTTAAAGTAAGAACATCATCGGATGGCAACGGAATAACTTCGCCTCCATTTTTCTAAAATCATTTAATTTTTTTTTAATGGAAAATTTTTAAAGTGAAAGATTTTCGAATTGGACATTCTAAACTAAATGATATAATAATTGATAAAAATCACAATTTAACAAATTATTTAAAAAAAAACGGTTGAAATTAAAGTTGGACAACATTTTTATTATCAAATTTTTTTTTTTTAACTTAATTAGATAATAATTTTCAGGGTGGCCGTTTTAATTGAAGAAAAAAATTTTCGGGGTTTTCCCGGTTCGCAAACATTTTTTCATATAAAGTAATAAACAATAAATTAAACCATTCAAAGTTGAACACCTGAATGCCAAACTTTTAAAATTGAAGTGTAAAAGTTTTCAATTCAAAAATTGTGTATTCAAATGCTCAAAATTTTACACGTACCAAATGGAAGGCACTAACACTTTTCAATTAAAGAATCTTAAATGAAGTGCAAATAAACTGCAAAATTTAGAACTTTTATAAATTATAGAGCTCAAAGATTCAGATTAAGTTCCAAAAATATAAATCCAAGTTAACATTTTCAATAGTTTAAATTAAAGAATCAATCAATGAACTTTAAAAATTATATTATTTTAAGTAATTTTAAGCTAGACTCATTAAAAATTAATTTTTTCACTTAACTGTCCTTAAATTAGAAGTTAAATTATTTTTATTTTCAATAGTCTAGGCATTCTTCGAAAGCTTTAAAATTTTAATTCAAAATCTTGAGAAATCCAAAAGTAGTTAAAAAATTTTTCCAAATTCAAAATAATTTTTGAATTTTTTTTCGGAACTTTTAAATGCATTTCAAAATTAATTGAATATTTTCTATAACTTTTAGAAAATCCTACAAATTGAAAATATAGATTTATTTTCAAGTTGAAAATAGTAAAACGCACGTTTACAATTTTTGATGGCTAAAAAAGTGAATAAAAATAAAATATTAATAAATTTATTATAAAAAAAACAGTATAAAGGAAGACCTGAAACTCTGAATTAAAAATATATTATTAATAAATTATGAAAATTTTTATTTAAAAATAAAATTATCGGATAATTATATATTTATTTCAATTCTTAACAAGATTAATTTTTAATTTTTTTTTCTTCTGAAAGTTCGTAAAATTCCCGGTTTCTCGGTCCAGCGACCACCTTGTTTTTTATTTTAAAATCTTCGATTTTAAAAACTTCTAATTTTTAATTTTTTTAACCTTTGAAACTGCATTTTAAAATTCTTTCAATTAAAATATTAATTTTTATTAATATTTTTTTTAACTTAAAAATGTAAAATGGAAATTTTTTAAAGTGAAAGATTTTCGAATTAAGCATTCTAAACTAAATGATGTGTAAATTTATAAAAAATCACAATTTAACAAATTATTTGAAAAACGGTTGAAATCAAAGTTGGAGAAAATGTTTAGTATAAAATTTTTGTAAAATTCCGGTTAAAAAATAAATTTATTGTCATTTCCTGGTCTCATAAAATTCCCGGTCCAGCGGCCACCCTGAATTTTAGAGACTCAGGGTATAAAAAAAATTTAAGATTTAATTTAAAGAAAAAATTCTCGATCATTTCCCGGTTAGCAAACATTTTTAGGTCAATGATATTTAAAAAATCGAACGGTAAATCTAAAAATTGTTCCATTCGAAGTAATAAAAACTGAACTGTAAATGAAAGCATTCAAAATGAAAAAATTGAATTTTATAAGTTGTTTCCTTCAACAATTTTATACAAACTACCAACACTTTTCAACTGAAAAATTTGATATTAAATGCAGTTAAACAGCCAAATAGTTTTTTTAAACTTTTATAAATTGTAGAGTTAAAAGATTCAGACTCAGTATCAAAAATGCTCTAAATTAATAATTTCAGCTCAGAATTGGTTAAAAATTGAAAACTCCCTGTTTAAATCCACAATTTTAATTATTTTCGAAAATTTTCCGTTTCAACTAAGAATTATAATTTCTCTGTAAAATGCCCTTTTCCAATTCATAATTTTTTTTTCTCGAAAATTCTCCATTTCAACCAACTGTAAAAATTAGATTTTTTTTTGTAAAATTCCCTGTTTCAACTCATAATTTAATTTTTTTTCGAAACTACCTCGTTTTAACACAGAATAATAATTTTGTTTGAAAAATTCAATTTTCCATTGAGAATCGTTCTTCTCCTGGATAAATTCCAATTCCAGCTTAGAATTTGTTAAAAATTGAAGATTCCCTGTTCAAATCCAGAATTTTAATTTTTTTCGAAAACATTCCGTTTCAAACTTAGAATTCATTCTTTTTAAAAATTTCCTGCTCCAGCTAAAAATTTATTTAAATTTTAAAATTCTCATTTTTAAGACAATTTATCATTCCTTTGGATAAATACCAATTTGAACTATGAATTGGTCAAAATTTGAAAACTCCCTGCTTTAATTCAAAATTACAATTCTTTGGAAAAATTTTCTGCTTCCAATTCAGAATTTTGTTCCTTTTCGAAAATTTCCAGTACTAGCTCAAATTTTGTTAAAACTTGAAAATTCCCGTTTCCAAGTCAGAATTATTGTTATTATTATTATTATTATTATTATTATTCTGGATACATTCCAGTTCCAACTATAAATTTGTAAGAAATTGAAAATTCCATGTTCAAATTTAAAGTTAAATTATTTTAATTTTAAACAGTTTAAAAATTGTTAAAATGCTTTGAAATTTTATTTCGAAATCTTGAAACATCAATTCAAATAATTTTTTTTAAATTTTTCCAAATTAAAGAAATTTTCTTAAAATCTTCCACATTCAGTTTTGATAATTTTGTAAATCTTTATAAATCTTCTTAAATATTCTCTTAAAATTAGTTTATTAAACAAAATTTAAAATGCTGCCTTACGAAACAGCATAACAATTTTGTTTGAAACATTCAATTTAAATTCAGTTTAAATTCCAGAATTTTAATTCTTTACGAAAATTCGTCATTTCATCTTAGAAATGAATTTCTTTTGAAAAAATCCTTGGTCAAATCAAGAATTTTAATTCCTTTCGAAAATTCTCCATTTCAACTAAGAATTAGAATTTTTGATGAAATTCCCTGTTCCAATTCATAATTTAAATTTTGTTTGAAAATGCCTCATTTCATCTCAGAATTATAATTTTGTTTTAAAAAATTCAATTTTCCATTCAGAATTGTTATTTTCCTGGAAAGATTCTATTTCCAACTCAAAATGGGTTAAAAATTGAAAATTCCTTGCTCAAATTCGGAATTTTAATACTTTTCAAATTATATGATTAGAAGTTGAATTTAGAATTAGAATTATTTGGAAAAAGTTACTGGTCCAATTCAAAATTTTATTCGTTTTGGAGAATTCCCAGCACCAGCTCGGAATTTTCAAAAATTTGAAAATCCCCGTTTCCAAGTCAGAATTATTACTATTCTGGATACATTCCAGTTCAAACTATATATTTTGTAAAAAATTTGTTAATTTTGCCAAATTCAAGAAACTTTCTTAAAATCTTCCACATTCATTTTTGAAAATTTTCTAAATCGTTATACTTACTCAATTTTTTTCTAAGAAACAAAGTGTTCATTTACATTTTTCAAAATTTAATTATTTTGCTGAAAATTAATTGTTTCAACTGAGAATTTAACTTGTACATGCTTGGTTCAAAATTTATCTTCTGAACTTAAAAATTCAAATTTTTGGGAGAATATTCAAAATTCTTGGTGACTAATTCCTCGTTTTGGCTAAAAAAATGCCATTAAAAATTCAAATATTTGGTTTAAAATTCATTTACTTTCTTAAAAATTCATCTCGTTGATTGTAAATTGACCTTTTTGGTTGAAAATTAGTTTTTTCTTATTTAGAATAAATTTTTTTAACTGAAAATTTAACTGTTGCATTTTTGTCGAAAATATATTTTGTTGATAGAAATTGATTCTTCTTGGTTGAAAATTATACTACTTGGTTAAAAAGTTACTTGGACTTTATTGAAAAAAAATTTGTTTACTGAAAACTTAATTATGTTATTTTTAGTTGAAAATTTATCTGTTTTCGCTGACACTTTATCTTTTTGGTTAAAAATTAATTTCTGTGGTGGAAAATTAAACTATTTTACTGACAAATCGTTTTTTTTTTGTTTGGTCAAAAATTAATTTTACAAACTGAAAATTTAAGTATTTTATTTTTGGTTTTATTTCCAATATTCAATTTTTTGTCAAAAATTTACCTTTTTTCATAGTAATGTAAGGTTTTTCTTTAAAAAATATTCTGTTTTGTAGAAAATTTAACTAATACATTTTTTCTTAAGAATTCATTTCTTTGGTTCAAAAAAAAATATATTTATTTAAAAATTCGTATATATCATTCATCTTTTGAGTTGAAAATTCTATTAAATTGGCTGAAAATTCGTTTCTTTTTAGTCGAAAATTAATTTAAAAATTTAAGATGTAACTATTCCATTTTTGCCTGAAAATTTAGATTTTTAGTTGAAAATTAATCAATTTGGCTAAGATCTCGTGTTTTTTTAATTCACTTTTCTAACTGCAAATTTAACTATTCTAATTTTCGTTTGTAAATTTATCTTTTTTAGTTGAAACATTACATATTCTATTGAAAATGTATCGCTTTTGGTAGGAAATTCATCTTTTGGGTTTAAATTGAATTATTTTGTTGGGAATTCATTTTATAAATTGATTGCTATAACTAAAAATTTAATTCTTGTATTTTTGATTTTAAACCAACTTTTTTTTGTTAAAAAATAAAACTATTTTGTTTAAAATTCATTTTTTTCAGCATTTATTTTTCTAACATTTTAACTAATCTAAATTTGGTTGAAAATGGATCTTTTTTAGATGAAAATTCAACTATTTGTTGAAAATTCGTCTTTTTGTAGAAGAATACTCCCATTAGTTGAAAAATTATTTTACTAACTTAATATTTAAGTATTTTATTTTTGATAGCTAATATATCTTTTTATTTAAAAATTCATGTATTTGGTTAAAAATTAAATATTTTTTAGTTGAAGATTTATTATTTTAGTTAAAAATTCACTTTCACTATTTCATTTTTTCTGAAAAATTTATTTTTTAGACTGAAAAAAATATTTAGTTAGAAATTCGTTTTTTTTTTGTATAGAAAATAAGTCTTTTGGGTTAAAAATTCCATTATTTGGTCAAAAATTCATCACTGTGATTAAAAATTAATTAATTTGGCTAAATTTCGTTTTTTTTGTCGAAAATTAATTTAAAAATTCAAGATGTAACTATTCCATTTTTGCTTGAGAATTTATATTTTTAGTTTAAAATGAATTAATTTGGCTAAAACCTCGATTTATTTTAAATTCACTTTTTTAATCGCAAATTGAACTCTTCTAGTTTTCGTTTGTAAATTTACCTTTTTTAGTTGAAAAATGATGTATTTGATTGAAAATGTATCTTTTTTGGTAGAAAATTTATCTTTTGGGCATGAAATGAAATAATTTTGTTGAGATAATAATTTAAAAAATGGTTATAATATTTCATTATCTTGAATTTTAAGATTGTAAAAACACGTTTAAAATACAATTTAATATTTCTTTACGTCCCAAAAAATGTTCAATATTTTGAAATTGGATGCAGATTAAAATAAATTTTTTAAATTAAATTTTAAAAAAATTTCACAAAATAGATCAAAGTTCCACAAAAACCAGTTGAATTTTACATCCGAAAAGTTAAACTTTACACAAAATAGTTCAATTTTCAACAAAATAATTTAATTAATTTTCTACCAAGACGAAATTTCAACAAAAGATTTAAATTTCAGTTCAAAAAATTAATTTATAAACAAATAAAAAACCAGTTTTTAACTAAAATAATTATTCTTCAACAAAAACTCATTTTTTAAGAAATGTGGTGCAATATTGAACCAAGTAATTAGCTTTTCAACCCAAAAAGATTAATTTACAATAAAGGAGATTACTTTTCAACCCAAAAAAGATGAAATTTCGATGCATTTTTTAACCGAAAAGGCTAATTTCCAACAACAAAAAATATTTTTGTATCACATATGTGAATTTTCTATTTAAAAAGTGGAATTTTCAACCAAAAGGATGAAATTTTAATAAATTTATTGTATTTGCAACAAAATAACAAAAAAATTAATCAAAAATATTTGATTTTCAAAAATTCTCTAACTTTTTCCGGACCAATTATTTTTCATTTTCCTTTGCAAGATTTTTTCAAATTCCTCAACTACACTTTTTAAATAAAATTATATTTTTCTTTAGGCTCCACAAATTTGAGGAAGGAAAACTGCACCCTTTCAACGAAATTATTGCAAATGTGAAAAATGTTGTCAACAAAGTCCTCGAAACATAACCTCAAAACAATCCAGTTTTTTTTTAAATCACAAGTACTTAATGCCCACTGTGTTTTTATGAAATTAAGAAATAAATTCATAAATTTCTTTTAAGGATTAACAATCAATTAATAAAATGAAGAAATTACTTACAATTAGTTTGGCCGAATATTCCTTGCGTTTGTTCTCGCTGAGATTTAGATCAATATGAAACTTAAAGCAAAGGATTTCGTCAACTTCGAAAACCCTCATTTTGCTCCTGACTGAAGTTTTTCTCACTTTCTTATAACATTACAACGAAAAAACATATCTTTTTTCCAATTTTGTTTATATTTTCAACACATTTCACAATTTTCATGACAAACGACGCACATTCCAAAACTCGGACTCGACGAGAAGAGATAGAGAACGAGGTTCGAGGAACGAGTCGAGACACGAAACACGAATTGACGCGAACCGCGAACTTTTTAAATCATGTGAGAAAAGTGAGGTTAGTTTCTGCTACTATGAATCCTGTGAATAAAAATCTTATATTTAAACATTTATTGCATAGATAATTTGTCTAAATTTACTAAATTGAAATGAAACGAATGCAAATAACGTAATACTTCAATAATATTTTTCGATAAATGAAGATTTTCTTTTCAGTAACGATTTTGATCATTTGATTCTCCCGCAAAAATACTAGTGCCACCTGATGGAGAAATGTAACCAATTAAAATTCGGAAATGACAGACAAGTCCATTTTGTGATTTTGATTTTTGACAGCGATCAGCTGTTCCGTCGCGTGGAATCGCTTGTCGCGATCGCGAAAAAAATTAAAACATAACAGAAAGAATTTCACTTTTCGACGGTTCAAAATCCATGTCAACGTGAGTGAAAAATTTCCAAAGTTTCAAGTCTCTTGCTGTTTTCCGAATCTCAGAAAGATGAAAATTTTTGGCTTCCTTCGCTCTAACCTCGAAACAACAATGCAATAAACACGAAACACACTAAACGTCAAATGGATTTTATTTTCCCTGCAAAAAGTAAGTACTAATAAAAATTCCTTTTCTCTATATTGGTATAAATAGGTGCTTTTTTAATTTCGTAGAAAGACTAGTCGCTTTTTTTTTACTTGGTCGACCTCATTTATTTTTACTTGATCGACCTCATTTATTTTGTTGTGATTCGCCCTTATTAAGAAAGAGAAGCCTTTTCAGGAGATTCTTATAGGACATAAAAAATTCAACATTTTTCGTTTGGACAATTTTATAAACTGCGTACTTATTTTTTTATTTGTTAGTTTCTATAGGCCAATTTATTCAGACATTCACAATCAAATATTAAGTTTTTTTTTGCAAACGATTTACAACAAAAATTAAAGATTTCAAAAGAAAAAAAAAATTTCCAAAGATTTCGCAACCTTTTAAAAAGACTTTACGAAGATTTTTAATAATTTCGAAGATTTCAAAAGATTTCAAATAATTTAAAAATATTTCACAACGATTTCTCAATATGTCTAGATATACGAATTAGAAAGGTTTTACAAATTTTACAAGATTTAAAAAATGTCAAAAGGTTTCAGAAAGATTAACATTTTTTTTAATTCAACAAGTTTTCACAAAGATTTAAAAATATATCAAAATCTTTAAAAAATATTTTACCAAGATTCTTAAGAATTTCGAAATTTTCGACAGATTTGAAAAATTTCAAAAGATTTTTAAAAACTTCGAATAATTAAAAAATATTTCTCACTGATTTATAAATATTTAAGAAAATTTTCTCAGGATTAAAAAATATTTATGAAGTCTGTTAAACTATTTTAAAAGTTTTAAACATTTTAAAAGAATTAAAGTAAAATTTCAAAAGGTTTTGAAAGATTTCGGATAATTTAAAAATATTTGACAACGATTTCTGAATGGTTGTAAAGATTTCAGAAAAATTGTAAAGGATTAAAAAATATTTACACATTTTTTCTAAAGATTTCATACGAATTACAACAAAACTGAAAGATTTCAGAAAATTTTCCAAAGATTTCGTAACATTTTAAAAAGATTTTAAATATTTTCGAAGATTTCGAATCATTTAAAAATATTCCACAACGATTTCTAAATATTTCTAAAGATATATGAATTTGAAAAGTTTCAAAAATTTCATAAGATTTAAAAACAATGTCAAAAGGTTTCAGAAAGATAAAATTTTTTTAATTTCAAAAAATTTCACAAAGATTTAAAAATATATCAAAAACTTTTCAAATTATTTTACCAAGATTTTTAATAATTTCAGAAATTTCAAAAGATTTGAAAAATTCTAAAAGATTTTAAAAGCGTTCGAATAATTTAAAAATATTTGACAACGATTTCTGAATTAATCTAAAGATTCCAGAAAAATGTTAAAGGATTAGAAAATTTAAACAAAAAATTTTCAAAGATTTCAAAAGCTTTACAACAAAGGTGAAAGATTTCAAAAAATTATAAAAGTTTCCAATGATTTCGTAACCCTTTAAAATTATTTTTAATAATTTCGAAGATTTCAAAAGATGTCGAATAATTAAAAAATATTTCACAACGATTTCTAAATATGTCTAAAGATATATGAATTAGAAAGGTTTTACAAATTTTACAAGATTAAAAAAAATGTCATAAGGTTTCAGAAAGATTAAAATTTTTTTTAATTCAAAAAATTTCACAAAGATTTAAAAATATATCAAAACCTTTTAAAAATATTTTATCAAGATTCTTAATAATTTCAAAATTTTCGGAAGATTAAAAAAATTCCAAAGAGTAACAAAAGTTTGAAAACATTAAAAAAAAGTTTAGACATTTTAAAAAGATTGTACAAAGATTTTAAATAATGTTGAAGTTTTCAAAAGGTTTAAAAGATTTCGAATAGTTTAAAAATATTTCACCACGATTTCTAATTATTTCTTAAAATATAAGGAAAATTTCAAAAGATTTCAAAAGGTTACAAATTTTTTAAAACAATTTCAAACCCGCTTTAAAAATACGTTACGAAGATTTTTAAAGATTTCAACAGATTTTTAAAGATTTTCAATAATTTTACAACTATTTCTAAATATTTCTAAACATTTAAGAAAAATTTCGAAAGACTTTAAAGAGTTAAAATAAGTTTTAAAACGATTTCACGAAGATTTTAAAAGATTTTAGAAAATTCTAATAATTTCAAAGATTTCAGAAGATTAAAAAAAAGTTGAAAGATTAAAAAAAATCGAACAATTTTAGAAGATTTCACAACAATGTCTAAATATTTCTAAAGATTCAAGAAAAATTGCAAAAGATTAAAAAAAATTTCCAAAAAGTTACCAAAGTTTCAAAACATTGAAACTATTTTTTAAACATTTTAAAAATATTTTAGAAATATTTTAAATAATGTTGAAATTTTCTAAAGATTTCGAAAATTTCAACAGATTTACAAACATTTTTGTAAGATTTTACAAAGATTTTAAAAGGTTAAAAATTTGTTTAAACGATTTCAAACCCGCTTAAAAAAATGTTACGAAGATTTTTAAAGATTTCAAAAGATTTTCAATAATTCAAAAAACTTTTACAACGATTTCTATATATTTCTAAACATTTCAGAAAAATTTCAAAAGACTTTAAAGAGTTAACAAAAAGTTTAAAACGATTTCACGAAGATTTTAAAAGATCTAAAAAATTTTCAATAATTTCAAAGATTTCAAAAGATTAAAAAAAATCCGAATTATTTAAAAAGATTTCACAACAGTTTCTAAATATTTCTAAAGATTTAAGAAAAATTGCGAAAGATTTTCAAATATTTAGAAAGAATTTTAAAAGATTTCACAAAACTCTAAAAGTTTTCTCAAAGATTCCTAAATTTATCTTTCTAAAGATTTAAGAAAAATTTCAAAAGATTTTTAAAAATTTCAAAAAATGAAAAAAGTTTTAAAACATTTAAAAACATGTTTGTAACATTTTACAAAGATTTCAAAAGGTTAAACGTTTTTTTTAACGATTTCAAACCCGTTTAAAAAAATGTTACGAAGATTTTGTAAGATTTCCGAGGATTTTGAAAGATTTTTAATAATACAAGAAAATTTTACAACGATTTCTAAATATTTCTAAACATTTAAGAAAAGTTTCAAAAGTCTTTTAAGAGTTAACAAAAAGTTTAAGACGATTTCACAAAGATTTTAAAAAATTAAAAAAATTTTAAATAGTTTCAAAGATTTCAGAAGATTTAAAAATATTTAAAGATTTTGAAAGATTTGTATCGAATTTTAAAATATTTCACAAAGCTCTAAATGTTTTCTCAAATATTTCTAAATGCATATTTCTAAAGATTTACGAAAAATTTAAAAAGATTTAAACAATTTCCAAAGAGTTACAAACTTTGAAAACATTAAATAAAATTTTTAACCTTTGAAAAATATTCACAAAGATTTCAAAAGATTAAAAAAAATTGAAAAGGTTTTAAAAGATTTGGAATAATCTAAAAATATTGCTACTCTATTTCTAAATATTTCTAAAGACATAAGAAAACTTTCAAAAGATTTGACATGATTTACAAAGAATTTCAAAAAATTTCACAAAGGATTCAAAGTTTTCACAGAAATTTTTCTAAAAATGTTATCTTAATTAAAAAAAAAGTATTATGCGTCAGATTATTTCAACTTTTTTTAGGAAAATTTAATAACTAATTTTAATTTCATTTATATCAAAGAAATTTCAAATGATTTATACTTATTTTACGGGATTTTTACGATTTCTAGGGATTTTATCGAATTCTTAGAGGATTCTCAGGAATAAATTTTATTTTATTTTAAGGGATTTCTATAGATTTCAATAGTTTCAAGTTTTTAAAGTTTCAAGTTGTTTTGAAAGATTCTAGAGAATTTCAAGAGATTTTTTCAAAAGTTTTAGAACTCTTAATATTTAAAAAGTTGTTGTTATGGATTAAACAAATTTTTTTGTTAAATATAAACATAAACTGTTTATTAAAATTATTATTTATACTTAAGTATCATGATGTAATTATCAATAAAGGAATTTTTAGAAGGTGAAATATTTTTGATTATAAATACGATTTAAAACATGTAAAAATTGTTTGTTTAACCATTTTTATGTTTAATTGGTCTTTTTTATATCGCCATGAATATATTTTGAAAGATCGAAGCGTATAAAATTTCTTATGGAAAGATTTTTTCTTTTCAAAATGTAAAAAAATGTGTTAATCTTTCCCCTATTTTTCCCTTTTTCGCGAAAAAAATTAGCCAAAGTGTTTTTGATTTACTTTAATTAATTACCGCATTAATTTGTTTGTTTTTGAAAAGAACTTGTAAATTTGATGCGCAGAAAAACAATAGTATCAACATGAAATCTGAGGACATGCTTCGAAATATTTTCGGGAAGGATTGTTTCGATGTGTCGGATTCGCTCAGTCTTGGAAAATCAAAAGAAGAGAATGCAACTTATTCTAGGTACTAAAATATTTTTCTGGTCGAGAATAATAAATCCTGGGGAATGAATTCCTATTTATTAATTAATATTTTTTATTATTAAATCGATTTTTGTATGCAGAACACTGCACAGTTTGAGTTTGGCTGACGAATACATAAAGACTGCACTCTCTGAGAAAGAAATTCCAGAAAGCTTGAAAGATTTTCGAGAAGGAAGATTAGGACCAAAGCTTGTGAGATTTGAACTCTCAAATCCACTTGGCCAATATTATTTATCACCTGATCGACTCAGCGTCAATTCTCAGGGAAATTTTAGTACAATTCGAGCGAATACGGCAGTTTTCAAAGGCAAATGGATGTTTGAACTACAATTAGGGACGAAGGGAATTATGCAAGTTGGCTGGGGAACGCCGAAGAGTAAATTTAATCACATTGCTGGTGTTGGTATGTTTCCAATTTGAAATATTTCTAATTTAGTATATTTTGAAGTAAAATATAAAAAAATGTATAGAATATATTTATATATATTTTAATATTTTTAAAAATCTACATTAATTTTACAAAGCTTTCAAAGTTTGACAATGATTTTAAACTTTACAAATAATGCAAATGATTTCAAATTTTTAAAAAGATTTTAAGTTAAAAAAAAATTAAAATGATTTAAAAATATTTCCGACAATTTATAAATATTTCTAAAGATATAACAAAAATTTCAAAAAACCTAAAAAATATTTTATTCTAAAGATTCTAAAAAGATTATTTGGAACAATGCAAGAAAAATTCGAATTATTTTAAGAGATGTTTAGAAATTATGAAAAATATGGTAAAATAATTAAAGTTTGAAAAAATGTAAAACAACATGCATTTCAAGAATTTTTAAACTATTTAAAATTAAAATAATTTAATTTTTAATTGAAGTATTAGTGTTTAGTTTATTTAAAAAATGTAATCTTTCAATTTCTAATTTTTCGAGCTAAAAATTGCTTCCGTGGTATTTCAATAATTTTAAAAATATTTAGAAACATTTTTAAAAGATTTTACAATTTGTTAAAATAATTTTGAAGATTGCTCAAAGATTTCAAAAAAATTTCAAAAGATTTTAAGATAAAAAAATTCAAATCATTTAAAAATATTCACGACAATTTATAAATGTTTTCAAAAATTTAAGAAAATTTTCAAAAAATCTAAAAAAGATTTTACAAAAATTTCACAAAACTTAAAAAGTTTTCACAGAAATTTCAAATAATTTAAAAATATTTAAAAACACTTTAAAAAGGTTTTACAATTTTTTACAATGATTTTAAAGATTTCTCAAAGGTTTCTGAAAATTTCAAAAGATTTCAAGTTAAAAAAATTCAAATAATTTAAAAAAATATTTACGACCATTTCTAAATATTTCCAAGGATTTAACAAAAATGTCCAAAAATCAAAAAAAAAATTTACAACAATTTCACAAAAATTCAAATAATTGAAAAACATTTTAAAATGATTTTACAAAAGTTTTAACTAATTTTAAAGATTGCTCAAAGATTTCAAAAATTGTTTACTGATTTTAAGTTTTAAAAAAATTCAAAATATTTAAAAATATTTACGATAATTTATAAATATTTCAAAAGATTTAACAAATTTTTCAAAAAATCTAAATAATATTTTACAAAAATTTCACAAACGATTTCACAAAGCTTTAAAACTTTTTACGAAAATTTCAAGACTGAATAATTTAAAAAGATTTTGAAACAGTTTTAAGTAATTGCAAAGATTTTAAAAGTTTGCACATAGATATTAAATTTTTTCGAATATTTCAAATAATTTTTTAAATATTCAAAAACATTTTTAAAAGATTTTACAATTTCTAAAAATAATTTTAAAAATTGCTCAAAGATTTCAAACAAACTTCAAAACATTTTAATATAAAAAAAATTCAAATAATTTAAAAAACTATTTACGACAATTTATAAATATTTCCAAAGATTTAAAATAAATTTCAAAAAATCTAAAAAAGATTTTAGAAAAATTTCACAAAGTTTCAAATAATTGAAAAATATTTAAAAACGTTTTAAAATGATTTTACAAAAATTTTAACTAACTTTAAAGATTGCTCAAAGATTTTAAGAAATTTCAAAAGATTGTAAGTAAAAACAAAATGAAAATAATTAAAAAATATTTACGGCAATTTATAAATATTTCTAAAGATTTAAAAAAAATTTCAAATAATTTAAAAGAATATTTACAACAATTTATAAATATTTCCAAAGTTTTAACAAAAATGTCGAAAAATCTAAAAAAGATTTTACAAAAATTTCACAAAGTTTTAAGTTTTCACAAAAATATCAAATAATTTGAAAATATTTAAAATCATTTTAAAATTATTTCACAAAAAGTTGCACTAATTCTGAAGATTTCCAAATTTTTTAAAAGATTTTAGGTTTAAAAAAAATTAAAAAATATTTACGACAATTTATAAATATTTCCAAAGATTTACCAAAAAATTCTATAAAATATTTTACAAAAATTTCACAAACATTTCACAAAGCTTTGAACGTTTTCACAAAAATTTCAAGACTTTGCATAATTTTAAAAACATTTTAAAAATAATTTACAATTTTTTAAAATAATTTTACAGATTGCTCAAAGATTTCAAAAAATTTCAAAAGATGTTAAGCTAAAAATAATTCAAATAATTTAAAAATATTTAAGACAATTTATAAATATTTCGAAAGATTTAACAAATTTTTCAAAAAATCTAAAAAATATTTTATTCTAATTATTCTAAAAAGATTATTAAGAAAAATTTGAGGAAAAATTCGAATTATTTTAAGAGATCTTTAGAAATTCTGAAAAAATTGATAAAATAATTCAAGTTTGAAAAAATGTAAAACAACATGCATTTCAAGAATTTTTAAACTATTTAAAATAAAAATAATTTAATTTTTAATTGAAGATCTAGTGTATCCGTATACGTATAAATTATTGAGCATTTAAATGAAAAAAATTTGAATTAAAAAACTTTTAAACTTCAAATTTAAAAGTTTAAAATTCAAGAGTTCCACTTGGAATGCTTTAATTTACAGCTCAGTTTTAATTACTTCAAATTAAAAATGTTTTCGCTTTAGACCTAATTTTTAAAAATCCCATTTAACGTAAAATATGTTTTTAAACCGGAAAAACCCGCGAAATTAGCTGGAATTTTGTTTTCTTCTAAAAACGGCATGAACTCATGAGTTAATCGCTATTTTATCCAGGTCTATTTGTCTTTCTCTATTTTCTGGAATTCGTTTGGATGAATGAATTATATTTTAAGGTGATGATCCAAATTCCTACGCGTACGACGGAAACCGTGTGAAAAAATGGAACGTGGCTCCAGAAAAATACGGTGAACCTTGGCTCTCGGGCGATATCATCGGTTGCGCCCTCGACATGGACGAGGGGACGATCGACTTTTACCGAAACGGTCGACCGCTAGGTCGAGCTTTCGAAAATGTTGCCATGGGTTCCGGAATTGCCTATTTTCCAACTGTCAGTCTCGCCCTCAGCGAGAATTTAACCGCCAATTTCGGATCGACGCCCTTGCATTATCCGGTCGAGGGTTACCAGACTCTTCAAGCTCCTCCACAGGAACATCTCGACAAGGCTGATCTCCTGGTCAAGTGGTTCTCGAATCTCATCGAGCAGATTCGCCACGTCAAGGAATCTGGCAGCAAAACCTTCTCCGGGGACAAAACTATGAGCGTTCGAGCTTTTCTTGTCTGTCTCGCGAGATCGATTGTACAAAATATTGGACCACTTCTCAGGTTAGTGGCTCCCGTCCCATGTAGAGCTCTGAAAATTTATGAGAATTTCAGAATTTATTTTAATTAAAAAAATTCAAATAGTTGCCTTAAATCTCCTAGAATCGGTTGTGACGATTTTAGAAATATTTTGTAATCCTTTTAAGTGTTTTCAAATATTCTTTTGGAATTAATTTTTCAAAATAAAAAATATATAAATTATATAAAATTAAGAAAAAAAACGCTTAGCAAACGTTTTTTGAAGCAATTTCGAAATGCCTTAAATTTTCTTGAATTTCTTACGACTGTTTGTAATCCTGCTAATTGAAAGATTTTTTTTGAAAATCTTTCTGATTTTTTTTCTTTTTCGAAATTTTAGAAAATAATGTAATAAACTAAATAACTACGATAAAAAATTGAAGCTTCAAATTTTTTATTTTCAAATAATATATAATGCATATGTTTTTCGAACCTCTTAAAAAATTGTCAAAGATTTGAGTAATTTTGAATCCTTTTAAAACTTCTAAATGTCTCTTAAACTTGGCAGAATTTTTGATAATATTTTGTAATCTTTTTAAGTGTTTTCAAATATTCCTTTGTAATTAATTTTTCCAAATAAAAAATATATAATTTATATAAAAGTAAGAAAGAAACGCTTAGCAAACGTTTTTTGAAGCATTTTCAAATTTTAAATTAATTTTGAATCTTTAAAATTTCGAAATGCCTTAAATTTTCTTGAATTTCTTACGACTGTTTGTAATCCTGCTAATTGAAAGATTTTTCTTGAAAATCTTTCTGATTTTTTTTCGAAATTTTAGAGAATAATTTAATAAACTAAATAACTACGATAAAAAATTGAAGCTTCAAATTTTTTATTTTCAAATAATATATAATGCATATGTTTTTCTTCGAACCTTTTAAAAAACTGTCGAAGATTTGAGTAATTTTGAATCCTTTTAAAACTTCTAAATGTCTCTTAATCTTGGCAGAATTTTTGATAATATTTTGTAATCTTTTTAAGTGTTTTCAAATATTCTTTTCGAATTAATTTTTCAAAATAAAAATTATATAAATTATATAAAAGTAAGAAAGAAACGCTTAGCAAACGTTTTTTCAAGCATTTTCAAATTTTAAATTAATTTTGAATCTTTAAAATTTCGAAATGCCTTAAATTTTCTTGAATTTCTTACGACTGTTTATAATCCTGCTAATTGAAAGATTTTTCTTGAAAATCTTTCTGATTTTTTTTCTGTTTCGAAATTTTAGAAAATAATGTAATAAACTAAATAACTACGATAAAAAATTGAAGCTTCAAATTTTTTATTTTCAAATAATATATAATGCATATGTTTTTCGAACCTCTTAAAAAATTGTTGAAGATTTGAGTAATTTTGAATCATTTTAAAACTTTTTAATGTCTCTTACACTTGGCAGAATTTTTGATAATATTTTGTAATCTTTTTAAGTGTTTTCAAATATTCTTTTGTAATTAATTTTTTGAAAATAAAAAATATATGAATTATATAAAAGTAAGAAAGAAACGCTTAGAAACGTGTTTTGAAGCATTTTCAAATTTTAAATTAATTTTGAATCTTTAAAATTTCGAAATGCCTAAAATTTTCTTGAATTTCTTACAACTGTTTGTAATCCTGCTAATTGAAAGATTTTTCTTGAAAATTTTTCTGATTTTTTTTCGAAATTTTAGAGAATAATTTAATAAACTAAATAACTACGATAAAAAATTGAAGCTTCAAATTTTTTATTTTCAAATAATATATAATGCATATGTTTTTCGAACCTCTTAAAAAATTGTTGAAGATTTGAGTAATTTTGAATCCTTTTAAAACTTCTAAATGTCTCTTAAACTTGACAGAATTTTTGATAATATTTTGTAATCTTGCTAATTGGAAAATATGGCTTTAAATCATCCATTTTATTTTTCGAAATTTTAAGAAATAGTTTAGAATGTTTCGAAATATTTGTAAATTTTTTTCTGGAAAGAATTAAAAAAATTTTGAATTCGTTCTAAATTTTCTCTTCAAATTTATGTTTTGTAATACAAAATTACTTTAAAATTTCCCAGTAATATCACGAAATTTGTTTCATTCTCTTGAAAACATTTTGTTGAAAATTCGTCATTTTCGATTAAGAATTAATTTTTTACTAAAGAAATGTACTATTTCACCTTTGGTTTAAAATATAAAATTTACCTTATTTTTAGTTGAAAATTCGACTTGCTTGGTAGAAAATTAATCTGTTTGTTTGAAGATTCAATATATAAGTATAAAATTAATTTTTCTTGTTTGAAAATTTATCTCTTTTAGTTAAAAATTCATGTATTTTCAATTTGAAAGTCTTAGTCATTAAAAAAATGTAAAAGTGCGACTGAAGCTTTTATTAGAGTGATTATAAATTAATTTTAATTGTTGGACATAAAAAGCTTTGAATTATTAAAATTTCAAAAAGCTTTCAAACTTTTAACAAGCTTAAATAGAAAAAATCTTTACAATCTTGCAGGTTCTTTTTTTACAATTCTGGAAATCTCTTAAAATCTTTTTATAAATATTCTGTTAAAATATTATTTCAAAATGAAATTTTTTTTTCAATTTTCCTAGGAATTAAAAAAAAAATGTTTTTTTTTGGTTTGGAGCCTTTCAAAATTTCTTAAAAAGCCTCTTAATTTATTCTTTGAAATCTGCCAAAATCTGCATTTTGTTTTAAATTAGGTTTAGGGCATCCAAATTTATAGGAAAATTTTTTTAATTCGCCGGATTTTCTAGACTTTATAGGACAAATTCAATTTATTTTAAACATTTAAAACAAATTATGAAATTTTTAATTAAAAGCGTTTCAAATTGAAAAATTTCAGATTCTAATTTTTTTTAATGGACAATTTTATTAGAAAGTAGTTGAAACTGTATCATTTAATTCTAATCCAAGCGTGTAAAATTGAACAATCTTATTTTGAATTAAAGAATCTTGAATCCGAATAATTTAATATGAAAATTTCGAAAATAGAACAAGTTAAAAATGTTAATATTTTTAGATTAGAATATTGAAAATTCGAAACAACTTTCTTCTGAAGATTATCCTTTTAGTTATAAATTTTATTATTTGGTTAAAAATTTTATAATTTTCTTCAAAAAGACATCAATTTTTTTATAAATTTTTAACCATTCTTATTTCGGTGTTAAAAAGTGAACTGGAATCTTCTTTGGAATAAAATTGTACTATTTTTTAAAACTTTTTTTTTTTGTTTAATTCATCTATTTTCGGAGAAATTTAATCTTTCTTGAATAAAAATGCAACTTTTCATAATTTTTGGTTGAAAATTCTACTGTTCAAATATAATATTTGGGTGTTGAAAAAAGAACTGAAATATTTTCTGGGTGAACATTCAACTATCTTTTTAAAATTCGTTTTTCTATTTATTTCATTAAAAATTCATCTGTTTGAAGAAAAATGTCATCTTTTTTGGACTTTTTGTTGAAAATTTATATTTTGGTGTTGAAAAATGAACTGAAATATTTTCTGAATGAAAGTTCCACTTATAAAAAGAATTTTTTTATTACAAATTCATCTGTCTTAGCACAAAATTTTATTTCATTTTATTTCTTAAACAGTTATATTTTCAGTTGAAAAATCATCTCTTTGGTTGAAAGTTTAACTGTTTTGTTAAAAAAAAAGAATTTTTTCGAAATTGAGAATTTAACTACTTTAAGAAAAGTTAAATTTTATTGTGAAATTTTTTTTTATTTAAGGATTAAGTCTTTGGTTGAAAATTTGACTGTTTAGACGAAAAGCCTGTTTTTTGTTTTTAAATTATTTGTTGAAAGTTCGTCTTTCTGGTTATAAAATTATTTTTTTTTTTGTATAAATTTTATTTTTCATTCAAATATAAACTATAACCCTTTTTTATTTTGAATTTATCCATTTAGGTGGAAAATTCAACTTTTTGTTAAAAATTTGCCTTTTTGGGTTAAAAATTTAACTCTTCATAGAAAATAAACCTTTTATTTTGTTGAAAATTCATATTTTGTTGCTGATAAATTAACTAAATTCTTTTTTGGATGAAAATTTTTATGAAAATTTGTCTTTTTGACTTAAAATTTCATCTTTTTAGTACAAATATCGTATCTTTCTTGGATAAAAAATACAGCTGTTTTGTTGAAAATTAAACTATTTCTTAGAAAATTTACTTTTTGTTTAAAATTCGTATTTTTTGTTTTTAAAAAGTCTATTGAAATCTTTTTGGATGAAAATTTAACTCTTTTTTCAAAATATTTTCTTTTTAATTTACAAATTAACCTGTTAAAACCTTGTTAAAAGTCATGCTCTTTTTTTAATTAATATTTAATCTGTATTAAAAGAAACTTTATCTTTCATAGATAAAAATTCAACTGTTTGGTTGAAAATTTAACAATTTTCTTGAAAAGACATCCTTTTTAATTACAAATTCGACTTTTTTGTTAAAAATTCGTCTTTTTGGGTTAAAAATTCATACTTTGCAGAAAATTAAACTTTTTCTTTAAATCCATATTTTGTTGCTGATAAATAAACTGAATTCATTTTTAAATGAAATCTATTCATATGAAAATTTGACTCTTTTTTAAAAATTTTTAAAAAAATTTTAAACAAAAATTCGTAAAAACTTATTTTTTGTTTAAAAAAAGCATTTTTTGGTCTTTAAAATTCAACTTGAATTTTTTTCCGATGAAAATTTAACTGTTTAAACATTTAAAAAAATTTTAATTCATCTGTTTTGTAAGAAATGTCATCTTTTTTGGATAAAAATGAAAATATTTGGTTAAGAATTCAACAGTTTTGTGGAAAAGTGATACTTTTCGGTTGAAAATTCTCCTGTTTTATTCAATATTTAAATATTTCAGAGAATATTTACTTTTTGTTGAAATTTAATATTAGGATGTTAAAAAGTCTATTGAAATCTTTTTGAATAAAAATTCAACTTAAAAATTAAAAAGAAAAAAATAGCTCATCTGTTTTAAGAGAAATTTAATCTTCTTTGGATAAAAATGCAACTATTTGCTAGAAAATTCAACAATTTTGTTAAAAAGTCATCCTTTTTGTTAAAAAGTCATCCTTTTTGTTTAAAAATTCGCCTTTTTGGGTAGAAAATTCAAATTTTTTGGTCGAAAATTATTTCTTGTTAAAAAATTCATAGTTTGTTCGTGAAAACTCGACTAAAATCGTTTTCAAAAGAAAATTCAACTATTTTTTTGAAAATTTATCTTTTTGATTTAAAACTTTATCTGTTATAGAAAAAATGTCATTTTTTGTATAAAAATGCAACTTTTTGGTTAAAAATCTTTCTTCTTTGCTTGATAATTCAATTAATTTGTTTAAAAAAATTGGTTGAATCGTTTTATTAAGAATTCGCATTTTTGTTAAGGATTTATATTTTAAGTTGAAAAGTTATATCGTTGGTTAAAAGTTTATTTATCTTGTTATAAATTAATATTTTTCAATTGAAAATTCAACGACTTAAGTCAAAGTTAAGCTACATTGCGAAATTTTTTTTATTAAAGGTTTATGTCTGCTTTAAAATTTAACTGTTTATTGAAAAATACTTCTTTTTTTTAGAATTCATTTTTTAATAGAAATGGGAACTTTTTCATTTCTTAAGATTGATATTTTTTAGTTAAAAATTCGCGTTTCTTTTTTAAAATTATTTTTTAGTCTGAAATTTCCTTTTTTGCGCAAAAATTCATCAGTTTCGTGGAATATTAATTTTTTGTTGAACAGTCATATTTTTTGTTTAAAAATTGCATTTTTTTAAAGAAAAAAAAGTCTTCTGGTTTGAAGGTTCAATAATTTAGATAAACTTTTATTTATTTTTTCAGTGAAAAATCTTTTTTTGTTGGAAATTTGTCTTTTTGGTTTTAAAATTCTTTTCTTTTTTTGTGTAGATTTCATTCTTTTTTTATTAAAATAAAAAATATGACACTTTTTTGTTGAAATGTTGTCTTTTTAGGTTGAATATTCAACTATTATGTTAAAAATTCAATTATTTTGTTAAAAATTTATCTTTTAAAGTAAGAAATATTTTTTTTAAATTATTATCTAGTTCAGACATATTCAGGCATTACAGTGTTTCATATGCTTTAAAATTTTCAAATGTATTAGTTTACTTCAAACCAAAAAAAAAGAAAGTTTTTTCTACTTTAAAAGATAACTATTTAACAAAATACTGGATTTTTTAACATAATAGTTGAATATTCAACGTAAAAAGACAAATTATCAACAAAAAAGTGTCATAGTTTATATTTTAATAAAAAAAGAATGAACTTTATACAACAAAAGAAAAGAATTTTAAAACCAAAAAGACGAATTTCCAAGAAATAAAGATTTTTCACTCAAAAAAATAAATAAAAGTTTATCTAAATTATTGAACCTTCAAACCAGAAGACAAATATTCTTTACAAAAATGCGATTTTTAAACAAAAAATATGACTTCAACAAAAAAATTAATGTTCCACTAACCTGTGAATTTTTATGCAAAAAAATAAAATTTCAAACAAATCAATTATTTTTTAAAACAAAAAAATGCAAATTTGTAACAAAGCCATTTAACAAAATGTTTTAAACAAATTAGTTGAATTGTCAAGCAAAGAAGAGCGATTTTTAACCAAAAAGTTGCATTTTCATACCAACAAAATTCAATTTTCAATCCAAAACACGAATTTTTTACCAAAAACGATGACTTTTTAACAAAATTGTTGAATTCTCTAGCAAATAGTTGCATTTTTATACAAATATATGAAATTTATCATAAAGAAAAAGAATTTTTTATCACAAAAAAGTTGAGTTTTCATCCAAAAAAGATTCCAGTTAACTCAGTAAATTCGCTTTTTAAATTTATTCACCTTGTTCAAAAATTCTTCTTTTTAGTTAAAAATGTAAGTATTCTAATTAAATAATAATAATTTTTGTTAAAAATTCATCTCTTAGGTTGAAAATAAAAGTACTACTTGACTGAAAGTTCAATTCTTTTGTTAAAAAATAAGCTGATTGAAAACTTGTTTTTTTTTCTTTGGATAAAAAGGAACTTTTTGCCGTAAATTTAAATATTTTTTTGAATTTTTTTTAGTTGAAAATTATTATTCTTTCGAAGTAAAAATGTAAATATTGTTCCTGTTGAATATTCCATAATTTTAGTTAAAAATTCATCTCTTTGATTGAACAATTACTTATTAACTCAAAATTTATTTATTCAATTTTTGATTATAAAATGATGATATTTTTTAGTTCAAAATTCGTTTTTTTTTGTTGAAAATTGATTGTTTTAATTTAAAACGTAATTATTTCAGTTTTGGTTGAAAATTTATCTTTTTCTAGTAAAAATTATTTTTTTTTTGTTAAAAATTGAACTATTTCAGTTGAAGATTCATTGTTTTAGTTGAAAACACATCTTTTTTGCATAAAATTCAACTACTATTGCAGTTGAAGATTCATCATTAATGTTGAAAATTCATCAGTGCAAAAAAAGTTCTTAAAATTCATGGGGAATTTTGTAATGATTGTTTTTTTTAGGAATTTCAAGAGAAAATCGTAAAAAGATTACAAAACGTTTTGAATTGTTTCCTAAAATATTTAAAAATTGTAAAAGATTTTAAAGCAAAATTTTGCCATATTACATAATTTTAGAAAAAATTTGAGTAAGTTTAAGAGATATTCAAAAGTTTTGAAACTATTAAAAAATAATTAAAACTTGTAAAGATTTTTAAAGAGTTTTGTAAAGTTACATGAAAATGAAAGACATTTTTTCAGGTTCCTAAGAAAAATTTAAAAAAATTTTTATTTCGAAAAATTAATTTGAAGAGATTATTTCAAACGATTTTAGAAGATTTCAAGAATATTCAACGACGAATCAGAAAGATTTTAAGGCAATTATTTTAATTTTGCAGAATAAATAAAAAATACAGAAAAAATTTTAATAATTTTTAGAATTTAGAAGGTTTAGAAGGTTTGACAAAATTTAAAAAAAAAAAATGATTGTATTCGTATGCAAATTTTAAATAATTTTTTATTTTGCAAAAATGAACTTTAAAGAAAATTGAAAAAGGTTTTTAAACATAACAAACGACTTTCTAAAATTTCTAAAAAAAAGTTTAGAAGATTTTAAAGAAAAATGTTTCAGTTTGGTAAAATTGCAAAATAAAAACGAACAAAAATTGGATAAATTCAAGAAATATTTATTAGAATTTTAAAGAATTTCGAAAGTTTTCAAGAGAATAAACAAATTTTCGTAACATTCCTGGGAAAATTTAGAAGATTTTAAGGTAATTTTTTTTAATTTGGATTAATTTTTGTAAATTTTGAGAAAAATTCGTGTCAGTTAAAAATATTTTCAAGAATTTTAGACGGAAACATTTTCGAAAATCTATTAAAAATTTTTTGATTCCTTTCCAACTTCTAACGAGTCTAAACATCTTTTAAAAGGACTTGAATTTTGCATAATATTTTGTAAAATCTTATATTATGAAAAAAATTCTTTAAAATTTTCTCCAGAATCTTATGAAAATTATATTTATATAAATTTAAAAACAAGGTGATAATATTAATTTTCTTGTTCTCAATTCTCAGAATTTAATTTCAGCATGGATTTATTATAGCGCTTCAAAAAATAATTTTCGATAATTTTGAGTCTTTCTTCAAGAGTGACATACAAATTTAAAAATATTTAAGCGTTTGAATATCCGGAACTAACGCAACATAACGAAAAAATGAATAACAAAATCATAAATTAACAAGAAAAAAAATTGCCGAATTAAAATAAATGAATTTTTAAATTCCCATAAATTGAAATATTTGTGGGAATTTATTAATTTTTATTTGCAAGTCGGCTTAAAAGTCGGTGAATTTTAGTTTCGAATATTTTTAAATTTGGGTTCCGGGTGGCCGCTGGCTCGGGAATTTTATCAATTTTTAGAGAAAGAAAATATGCTTTTAATTTTTATTTTAACCGGTTTTTAAATAATTAGTTTAATTTTTATCTTTTTTTAATTATGATATCATTCAGTTTAGAATGCGTAATTCAAAAATATTTACTTTAAAAATTTTCCATTTTAGATTTTTAATTTTTAAGTGTACAATTCAATATGAGAATTTTAAAATTCAATTTTGAAGACTGAAGCAATTAAGAATTAGAAGCTTTTCAAATCGAAGGTTTTTGATTTAAAAAAAAAAACATTTTTGGTTGATCAACTGTGAATATAAATTAATTAATGATTTTTTCGAATCGAATTTTATTTTCCATTTTAGATTTCTAAGCGTACATTTCAATATGAGAATTTTAAAATCCAGTTTTAAAGACTGAAGCAATTAAAAATTAGAAGCGTTTAAAATAGAACATTTTTCATAAAAAGCATTTTTAGTTTATCAACTGTAAATATAAATTAATTATTGATTTTTTTAATTTAATTGTACTTTAGGATTCAAAAAGTAAATAATAATTGATTGTACAAGACGATTCGATATTAGATCACAGTTTTAGAATGTCCAGATTTTAACGTTAAAAATTAAATTGTTTTGATTAGAAAGCCTTATTAGTTAAACAAATGTAAATGCCAGATTGAAAATTTATAAACTATTTAAAATTTTTAAATAACTTGAAAATAATATATTTATAATTAAAGGCTTTTATTAAATTCCAAGTATAATTTCAGTCTAAAATATTTCTTTTTTAAACCATGAAATTTCAAATTTTTCAAAACTACACCTATTATTTATTAAAAAATTTCGATTAAGTTGAAGATTAATAAAGATTTCCTAAATTTTCAAAAATGAATGCGGAAGATTTTAAGAAAATTTCTTTAATTTAGCAGAATTAAAAAGAAAAATTGAAAAAGTGTAAAAAAAACATGTAAATGTTTCCAGATTTTGAAATAAATTTTCGAAGTTCTAAAGATTCTTAAACTACTTAAAATACAAAGAATTGAACTTTTAATTTTAACTTGGAATTTTACATTTTTTGACAAATTTATAATTAGATGTGAAATAATTTAAAAATATGTAAATACCTTTTAAAAAGATTTGACAAAAGTTTGAAATAATTTCAAAGATTTCGAAGGATTGCACCAAGATTTCAAAAGGTTTCAAAAGGTTTCAAAAATTTCGAAAAATTAAAAAAGATTTCCATTAATTTAAAAATATTTTATGACAATTTATAAATAATTCTAAAGATTGAACAAAAATTTCGAAAAATTTTAAAAAGATTTTTACAAAAATTTTACAACGATTTCACAAAGCTATAAAAGTTTTGACAAAAATTTCAAAAGATTTCAAATCATTTTAAAATATTTAAAAAACCTTTTAAAAAGATTTTACAACAGTTTTAAATAATTGCAAAGATTTCAAAAGTTTGCGCATAGATTTTAAAAAATGTCGAAGATTTCAAAAGGTTACAAATAATTTAAAAAATATTTTTAAAAATTTTTCTAAAGATTTTGCAATTTTTTAAATAACTTTAAAATTGCTCAAAGATTAAACAAAATTTTTTTTAATTTAAAAAAGGTTATACAAAAATTTCACAAAGTTTCACAAAACTTTAAAAGTTTTCATAAATATTTGAAGATTTTGAATGATTTAAATTTAATAAGATTGTACAACAGTTTTAAATAATATCCAAGATTTTAAAAGTTTTCACATAGATTTTTAAAAATTTCGAAAATTTCAAAAGGTTTCAAAGCATTTTAAAAATATTTTTAAAAAATTTCTAAAGGTTTTACATTTTTTTTAAATAACT
>NC_046661.1:80847817-80866655 GCF_010883055.1 Belonocnema kinseyi | reverse complement strand
TTTTCACAAAAAATTTAAAGATTTTGAATGATTTAAATTTAAAAAGATTTTACAACAGTTTTAAATAATATCCAAGATTTTAAAAGTTTGCACATAGATTTTAAAAAATTTCGAAGATTTCAAAAGGTTTCAAATCATTTAAAAAATATTTTTAAAAAATTTTCTAAAGATTTTACATTTTTTTAATAACTTTAATGATTGCTCAAAGATTAAACAAAAATTTCAAAAAAACCTAAAAAAGCTTTACAAAAATTTCACAAAGTTTTACAAAAATTTAAAGATTTCAATTGATTTAAATTTAAAAAGATTTTACAACAGTTTAAAATAATTTCAAAGATTTTAAAAGTTTGCACATAGATTAAAAAAAATTTCGAAGATTTCAAAAGGTTTCAAATCATTTAAAAAATATTCTTTAAAAATTTTCTAAAGATTTTACATTTTTTAAAAATAACTTTAAAGATTGCTCAAAGATTAAACAAAAATTTCAAAAAAATCTAAAAAAGGTTTACAAAAATTTCACAAAGTTTCACAAAAATTTTAAGATTTCGAATGATTTAAATTTAAAAAGATTTTACAACAGTTTTAAATAATTTCAAAGATTTTAAAAGTTTGCACATAGATTTAAAAAAATTTCAAAGATTTCAAATAATTTAAAAAATATTTTAAAACATTTAAAAATAATTTTAAAGGTTGCTCAAAGATTTCAAAAGATTTTAATTTTTTAAAAATTCAAATAATTTTAAAACATTTACCACAATTTATAAATATTTCCAAAGATTTAACACAAGCTTAAAAAAATTGAAAAAAGATTATACAAAAATTTCACAAAACTTAAAAAGTTTTCACCAAAATTTCAAATAATTTAAGAATATCTAAAAAAATTTTTAAATGATTTTACAAAAGTTTTAACTGATTTTAAAGATTGCTCAAAGATTTAAAAAAATTCAAATAATTTTAAAATATTTACAATTTATAAATATTTTTAAATATTTAACAAAATTTCAAGACTTCAAATAATTCTTAAATATTTAAAACCCTCTTAAAAAGCTTTTAAAAATGTTTAAAATAATTTTAAAGATTTAAAAAGATTTCACAAATATTTCAAAAATTCCAAAGGTTTCAAAAATTTCAAATTTTTTGAAAATATCTAAGCACCTTTTAAAAAGGTTTTACAGAAGCTTAAAATAATTTCAAAGTTTTCGAAAGATGGAACAAAGATTGTAAAAAATTTAGAAGATTTCAAAAGGTTTCAAACGATTTCAAAATGTTCGAAAATTTAAAAAAAATTCAAAGTCGATGATTTCAAGGATTTCAAAGATTTCACAAATATTTAAAATATTTTAATGATTTCAAATCAATAAAAAAGATTTCACTAATATTTGAAATATTTCAAAAAGGATACAGTACACCAGATTTCGAAGATTTCAAAATATTTTACAAAGATTTCATAAAAATTTAATAAAGATTTCAAATTCAAAGATTTCATAAAAATATAATTAAGGTCTCAAATTCAAATATTTCAAAGATTTTATAATAATTAAAAAACTTTCAGAAGATTGCAAGGATTTCAAAAGATTTCACAAATATTTCCAGTAGTTTAATGATTTCAAACGAATATAAAAGATTTCACAAATATGTGGAAGAATCTGTGAGGATTTCAAAAGATTTCAAGAATTTCAATGATTTTACACGAGTTGACATATTTTTAGAAAATTTCAAAATTTTTCACAAAAGTTTCAAATATTCCAGTGATTTCAAATAAAAGCAAAAGTGATAGGTAAGATTTCGCAAGTATTTCAAAGAATTTATAAGTATTTTAAAAGATTTCTAAAACTTAAAAAGATATTAAAAGTTTCAGAACATTTGAAATGATTTAAACAAAATGTTACCAGAAATATTTGAAAAGATTTCAATGATTTTAAACTACACAAAGATTTTACAGAAATTTCAAGATTTCATAAAGATTTTAAATACTTTAAAATATTTAAACGAATTCACAAAGATTTCCGAAAGAAGACGTATGTTTATAAAAAAAAATTCAGAATTTGTTTATTTATGATTCTTCTTTCTTTAGAAATTGTTGACCAATAAAAAAATGAAATTTTTCATTCCTAGGTATCGCTGAACACTCTGTCAATAAAAAATTTGTCTTTCCAAAAGTGATGGAAATGCAATGACAAATGATAAATTTTTTTCTCAGGATACCTTACGTGACTGTAGGGATTTTCGTTCCTTTCGTGAGGAAACTCTGTGGAATACAGAAGGAGACAAAACTGAAGCTGAGAAAAAAGGAGAACGGAGATTCGCTGGTGATTTGCTTGGATCTTCTCTGGACTTTTTTAGAAAATCAAGAGATACAGGCGTGTTTAGAAAATACTGTCGTTTATTTGTTGTCGGAATTTAGACACGTTTCGCTCCTCCTGGAATATCCTGACCAGTGCAAAAGTCTGGCACTCTTGACCTGCTTTTGTCGACACGCGAGAACGAGAAGACATCTGCTGCAGAGTGTCCTTTTTGATAGAGTGAGATTTGCCAATTTTGTGCATGTCAAGCCGCTTGATGAAATCGGATTGGCGGAGGTGGTCAGCGAGACTTGGTGGGAAACTGATCCGGTTGATCCGATCGTTGAAATTAACAAGGAACGGTATCTCAGAGCTTGCGAATTGATCGAGTCGTCCGTTTCGGGTAAGATCAAATTTATACTTTTTATCCTACTCCCATTTTCAACATGGAATCTTTTTTAAATCGAATAAAACAGTATTTCAGATAAAAATTTCAAATTCATTTATTTATTGATTCTTTTTAGCAATAAAAAGTGAACAAAACCGATTTTAAACCAGTTCAAAATTTAAGATTTTTCAGATTCTAATGTTAAAACTTAAACGGTTTCAATCTGCAAGTCTTAGTTATTAAATAAATGTGAATGTGTGACTGAAGGTTTATTAACTATTTTAAACTTAAAAATAACTTCATAATATATTCATAATTAAAGGATTTTATTAAATTCAAAGTATTGTTTCAGTCTAAAATATTCAATTTTTAACCCATTCAATTTGAAAATTTTAATTAAGAAAAAGATTAATTATTAAATATTTAACAATATTTGCATTTTTATTTAAGGTAAGTAAATTGCAACTAAATGTTTAAAAGTAAAGAATCTTTAATTGAATTGTTTGACATAGAAAACCTGAAATCGTTAAAATTTCGAAGAGCCTTTAAACTTTGAACGTTATAATTTATTCTTTTTTCTACATTAAGAAATTTCAAATTAAATCATTTTGACTCGCAGTATTTTAAATTTAATAATAACCTTTAATTATGACTATATTATTATGGATTTATTTTTAAGTTGAAAATAGTTAAATTATTATTATATTTACAGTTGATAAAATAAAACTGTTTTTTATCAAAAATTTTCCAATTTAAATGCATTTAATTTTTAATTTCTTAAATCCTCAAAACTGCACTTTAATTATTTAAAAAACTTTTAAAATCGAACTGTGGCAGATTTTTCTTCTGAAAAATTAAAAAAATTCCCGGTTTCTCGATCTGACGGCCACCCTGTTTTTTATTTAAAAATCTTCGATTTTAAAAACTTCTAATTTTTAATTTTTGTTAACCTTTAAAACTGCATTTTAAAATTCTTTAAATTAAAATATATGCTTAAAAATTAAAAATCTAAAATGGAAAATTTTTTAAGTGAAAGATTTTCTAATTAAGCATTCTAAACTAAGTGATATAATAATTTATAAAAATCACAATTTACGAAATTATTTAAAAACGGTTAAAATCAAAGTTGGACAAAATTTGTATTCTAAAAATTTTGTAAAATTCCTGGTAAAAAAATAAATCAACTGTCATTTCCTGGTTTTCCCCGGTCCCATAAAATTCCCAGTCATTTCCTGGGTTTTCCCCGGTTTTCCCTTCAAAGTGGAACTGTTTGATTTTGAACTTTTAGAATAGAAATTTAAAAGTTTCTAATTCAAAAAAGTTACTAACATTTTTCAATATAAAAAAATAGAAATCCACGTTATCATTTTCAATCCTCTAAATTGAAAAATCAATCAATGAACCTTAAAAATATCAAAATTATATAATTTTAAGGAATTTTAAGCTATTGAAAAATATTGAAATAAATAAAATAAAATAAAATTAAAAAAAAATTGAATAAATATTGAAAAATTGAAAAAATTTTAACTGAACACTTCTTAAATTAGAAATTCAATTCCTATTTTCTTTTTAAATAGTTTAAATATCCTTGGAAAACTTTACCATTTTATTTGAAAATCTTGAGAAATCTAGAAGTTATTTTAAATTTGATTAAATTTAAATTTATTTTGGAAATTTTTCAGCACTTCTAAATATCTGTCAAAACGAATTAAATTTTCTTCTACAATTTTCAGAAAATCCTGCAAATTTTAGAAAATTGTTTTACAATTTGGATGTATAAATAACAATGGAATATTTATTATTTGTGGGCAAAATTTGAGTAATTTTAAGAGATGTAGAAGTTTTGGAAAGATTCAAACTTGATGTAAAACTTGAAATGATAGCCTAATATAAAACAAAATGTAGATTTTCGCATATTTTAAACAAAAAAATTAGATTCTTTTCATGAATTGTAAAAGGCTTCAAAAGAATAAAAACATTTTCTTAAGATTCCTAGGAAAATTAAAAATCACTTTTCATTTTGAAAAAATTATTTCAAGAGAATATTTAAAAATTGTTTCAAAGATTTAAATAAAATTTTCAAAAAAGATTCTAAAAGATTTTAAGAAAAAATTCTAAAGTTTGCAGGATAATTTTTAATGTTCTTAAAACTCCTAAATATCTCTTAAAATTACTCAAATTTTTTCTACAAATGTTCATTTGTAAATTATACATCAAAATAAAAAAATTTCACTTACAAATTAAGCATTGTTTAAATACAACAATTACAATGGTAAAGTTCAAAGTTTAAAGGCTATTCGAAATTTTATCGTTAAAATTTCGAATCTTTTTGAAAATTCTGTTTAAATCTTTGAAAAACTTTTTAAATATTCTCTGAAAATAATTTTTCAAAATGAAAAATTATTCTTAATTTTACTAGGAATCTTAAGAAATTGTTTTTATTCTTTTGAAGCCTTTTACAATTCTTGAAAAGAATCTCATTTTTTTGTTTAAAATCTGAAAAAAAAACATTTTTTTTATATTAGGCAATTATTTCAAGTTTTACAATAAGTTTGAATCTTTTCAAAACTTGTACATATCTCTTAAAATTACTCAAATTTCGCCTATAAATAATAAATTTGCAATTGTTATTTATACATCCAAATTGTAAAGAAATTTTCTAAAATTTGCAGGATTTTCTAGAAATTGTAGAAAAAATTCTATTCATTTTGACAGATATTTAGAAGTTGTAAAAACATTTCCAAAATAATTTTAATTTTAAAACAATTTTAAAATAACTTTTAGATTTCTCAAGATTTTGAAATAAAAATTTGAAGCTTTCCAAGGATGTTTAAACCATTTAAAAAGAAAAATTGAATTTTATTGAGCATATTTGAATAAAAAATTTTTTATTCAAAACTTTTAAATTTCAATTTTAAAAGTTCAAAATTTAATAGCTTATTGAACAAAATTTAACAATTTTTTAAATTTCATTGACCGTGAAAAATGTTTGCGAACCGGGAAATGAACGGGAATTTATTTCGTCAATTAAGACGGCCACCCTGTTAAAAGATTTTAGAGATTTTAAAATATTTGTTAAAATTTAAAGGAATTTTCAGAGCTTTAAAATATTTCAAGAAATTTTAAAGGAGTTGAAATATTGCGAAGGATTAAAAATGTTTTAGGGTGTTTTAAAAGATTTCAAGAGCTTTGAAATGTTTCATGGAATTTCAAAAGATTTTAAAGTTTTTAGGGTATTTTTCATATTTCCGAAGAATTGCTCAAAGTTTTACACAATTTTAAAGCAATTTTAAATAATTTGGAATATATTAGGTTATTTAAAAAGATTTCAAGAAATTTTCCATTAATTTAATTAATTTTATAGCATTTCCTTTCATTGTCAATAAGTGAGTGGTTTCGTAGAGTTTTAAAGATTCTAAGAGATGTTCAAATAGTTTTTGTAATTCATTTGAATTTATTCGGAATTCATATTGAATTCCTATTAATTTATCCTGAATTCTTTTAAATTCATTGGAATTCTCTTAAATTGTTTGAATTCACTTGAATTGTTCAAAAATTTTGCTCAATTCAATGGATTGCAAACAAAAATTTTAATGGCGGAGATAATAATAAATTAATGTTTTTTTGTCTTTGAAATTTCAAATTTTTGTATTCCATTTATAAAAGGTTTTGTATTAAAAATGTTACAAGACTCGAATTTTCGTGTTTAAAGATTGATAGTTAATTTATTCTAAACAAAAAATTTCTTTTCTACTATAAAATATGAATTTTTGATCAAATACTTCAACAAATAATAATTTAAACTCAAATAAGAAATCAAATTTTATCTAGATTTAAAATTTAAATTACCTAAAATCTATGCAATGATTTGAAATCTGGTGCACTGTACTTATTTTGAAGTTTACTATACGCACTTATTAAAATCTTTAAAATTCTTGAAATCTTCTAAAAGTTTTAAAAGTATTATAAAATGTTTGAAATCTTTGAAATCCTTGAAATCTTTGTAAAATCTTTGAAACCTTCTAAAAAAATAAAAAATCTTTTAAATATTTTAAACTATTTAAAGTCTGGTGTACTGTATCCTTTTTGAAATCTTTCAAATATTTGTGAAATCATTTTTATTCATTTGAAATCATTAAAATATTTTATTAATAATATAATATTTTTGTACATTTTCGAAAATTTTGAAATCGATTGAAACCTTTTGAAATCTTCGAAAATTTAAAAAAATCTTTAAGCCATCTTTCGAAATATTTGAAATTATTTTACGCTTCTGTAAAATCTTTTTAAAAGGTGTTCAGATATTTTTAAGTAATTTGAAATTTTTCAAAACTTTTAAACTCTTAGGAATATTTTGAAAAATCTTTGAAGCATTTGTGCAATCTTTTTAAATCTTTAAAATAATTTAAAAATTTTGTTAAATCTTTTTAAAAGGTTTTTAAATATTTTTAAATTATTCAAAGTCTTGAAATTTTTGTAAAATATTTTTTTAAATCTTTAGAAATATTTATAAATTGTCGTAAAAATTTTGAAATTACTTGAATTTTTTAAAAACTTTAAATCGTTTGAAACCTTTTGAAATGTTCAAAATTTTTTAAAATCTTTGTGCCATCTTTCAAAATCTTTGAAATTATTTAAAACTTGTTTAAAAACTTCTTAAAACGTGTTTATAGACATTTTTAAATAATTAAAAATTGTTGAAAACTTGTTAAATCTTCGAAATATGTTAAAAAATCTTTGAAATATTTGTGTAATTTTTTTAAAATCTTAATAATTATTTTAAAAATTTGTAAAATCTTTTCAAAAGGTTTTTAAATATTTTGAAATTATTCAGTCTTGGAATTTTGTGAAATTTAAAGCTTGCGAAAGGTTTTTGAAATTAAAAAAAAAATGTTTTTAAATTTTTTTTTAGAATTTTGTTAAATTTTTGGAAATATTGATAAATTGTCGTAAATATTTTCAAACCATTTGATTTTTTTTAATTAACATCTTTTAAAATATTTTTAAATAATTTGAAATTTTTGTGAAATTTTGTGAAATTTTTGTAAAATCTTTTTTAGATTTTTTTTTAGAATTTTGTTCAATCTTTAGAAATATTGATAAATTGTCGTAAATATTTTTTAATTATTTGAATTTTTTAACTTAAAATGTTTTGAAATTTTTTGAAATCTTTGAGCAATCTTTAAAATTAGTTAAAACTTTTGTAAAATCATTTTAAAACATTTATAAAAGATTAAAAAAAATTTTTTAATAATTTTAAAGATTACTCAAAGATTTCAAAAAAATTTCAATATATTTTAAGATAAAAAAAATTCAAATAATTTCAAAATACTTACGACAGTTTATAAATATTTATAAAGATTTAACAAAATTTTCAAAAAATCTAAAAAATTTCACAAATATTTCACAAAGTTTCACAAACCTTTAAAAGTTTTCACAAAAAATTCAAATAATTAAAAAATATTTAAAAACGTTTTAAAATGATTTTAGAAAAGTTTTAACTAATTTAAAAGATTGCTAAAAGATTTCGAAAAATTTCAAAAGATTTTAAGTAAAAAAAATTAAAGTAATTTAAAAATATTCACGACAACTTTTAAATATTTCAAAAGATTTAACAAAAATGTCAAAAAATCTAAAAAAGATTTTACAAAAATTTCACAAAAATTGCACAAATTTTCACAAAACGTTAAGTTTTCACAAAAATTTTTAAAAAATTTAAATAATTCAAAAACATTTTAAATCATTTTAAAATGATTTTACAAAAGTTTTAACTAATTTTAAAGATTGCTTAAAGATTTCAAAAAATAAAAAAATATTTACGACAATTTATAAACATTTCTAAAAATTCAACAAAATTTTCAAAAAATATAAAAAATTTCACAAACATTTCACAAAAGCTTTAAAAGTTTTCACAAAAATTTCAAGACTTTGAATAATTTAAAAATATTTGAAAAACCTTTTAAGAAGATTTTACAACAGTGTCAAGTTATTTCAAAAATTTTAAAAGTTTGCACAGATTTTTAAAATTTCGAAGATTTAAAAAAATATATTTAATAACATTCTTAAAAGATTTTACTATTTTAAAAAATAATTTTAAAGATTTCAAAAAAATTCAAAAGATTTCAAGTTAAAAAATTTAAATAATTTTAAAAAATATTTACGACAATTTATAAATATTTCCAAAAATTTAACAAACATTTCAAAAAATGTATAAAAGATTTTACAACAATTTCACAACGTTTCAAATAATTGAAAAACTTTTTAAAATGATTTTACAAAAGTTTTAACTAATTTTAAAGGTTGCTCAAAGATTTCTAAAATTGTTTAAAGATTTTAAGTTGAAAAAAAATCAAATAATTTAAAAGTATTTACGATAATTTATCAATATTTCTAAAGATGTAACAAAAATGTCAAAAAATCTAAAAAAGATTTTACACAATTTTTACAAAGTTTCACAACTATAACAGCTTTCACAAACATTTCAAATAATTAAAAAATATTTTAAATAATTTTAAAATGGTTTTACCAAAATTTTAACTAATTTTTAAGATAGCTCAAAGATTTCCAAAAATTTCAAAAGATTTTAGGTTTTAAACAAAATTCATTTAATGTAAAAATATTTACGACAATTTATAAATATTTCTAAAAATTCAACAAAATTGTCAAAAAATCTAAAAAAACTTCACAAACATTTCACAAAAGCTTTAAAAGTTTTCACAAAAATTTCAAGACTTTGAATAATTTAAAAATATTTGAAATTTCTTTTAAGAAGATTTTAAAACAATTTTAAGTTATTTCAAAGATTTAAAAAGTTTGTATAGATTTTTAAAAGTTTCGAAGATTAAAAAAAATTTATTAACATTTTTAAAAGATTTTACAATTTTTTAAAATAATTTTAAAGATTGTTCAAAGATTTTTAAAAAATAGCAAAAGATTTTAAGATTCAAAAAATTCAAATAATTTTAAAATATTTACAATTTATAAATATTTGCAAAGATTTAACAAAAATTTCAAAAAATTTTAAATAATTTAAAAACATTTAAGATTATTTTGAAATGATTTTAAAAAAGTTTTAACTAATTTTAAAGATTGCTCAAAGATTTTCAAAAATTTCAAAAGATTTTAGTTTTTAAACAAATTCAAATAATTAAAAAATATTTACAAAAATTTATAAATATATTTAAAGATTTAACAAAATTTTTTTTTAAATCTGAAAAAGATTTTACAAAAATTTCAAAAAAATTTCAAAAACACTTTACAAAGCTTTAACATTTAACATATAACATATATTTTGACGAAATACTCCAACATATAAAGATTTTCAACTCAAGTAAGAAATAAAATTTTGTCTGGATTATTGAACCTTCAAGCCAAAAAAGACGAATTTTCTCTACAAAAATTCAATTTTCAAACCAAAAATATGGCTTTTCCGCAAAAAGTTAAGTTTCCTCGAAACTGATACATTTTTACGCAACAAACATGAAATTATAAACCAAAAAAATAATTCTTTTTTGCCCAGAAACAAGAATTTTCAGATAAATAAGATAAATATTTAAAAATTGGAAAAGTTATATTTTCAGTTAGAAAATTAATTTTTAATAAAAAAAAAAGGATTTTTGACTAAACAGTTATATTTTCAACTAAAGAGAGAATCCTTTAATTAAAAAGTCAATTTTTAACAATTTAGTTTAACTTTAACCCAAGTAGTTAAATTTTTAATTAAAAAAAGATTATTTTTTCAAATAACAGTTAAGCTTTCAACAAAATAGACAAATATTAAACTAAATATATAAATCTTAAAAAAAAAAAGATTTCTTAACAAAGCGATTCAGCCAAATCTTTGAAACAAAATAGTTAAATACTCAAGTAAAGAAGAATCTTTGTTATTCAAAAAATTGTATTTTTATAAAAAAAATATATTTATAATAAAACAGATAAATTTCTAAATAAAAAGAGATACATGTTTGCGTAAATAGTTGAATTTTCTGCTAAAAAAGATTTAATATGACTTTTCACGATCAAATTATTAATTTTTAAACACGAAATAAGTTTTCACTAAAAAATTGAATTTTTAAACTGACAATTTTTTTGTTTGTTTGAAGATTCATCTCATTGACTGAAAAATTAATTGTTTTGTTGATTTTTTTAAATTAACTTTTTCGTAGAAAATTCACATTCTTGGGTTGAAAGTTAAACTATTTTGGTTGAAATTTAATTCTATCATGTTTCTCGTTATGGTTCAGAATCCATCTCGATTGACAATTCGTTTTTTTTTAGTTGAAAATTTGGATGAAAAATAATTTGTTTTCATTGAAAATTCATCATTTTTGGTTTAAAAATAATTTTTTTATTTAAATAAAAGTTAACTATATCATTTTTTAATGAAAGATGTTTCTATTCTAGTTAAAAATTGCACTATGTTGTTCGAAACTCATGTATTTTGTTGAAAATTCATCTTTTAGGTTGAAAAATAAACTAATTAGTTAAAAACTGAATTGCTTTGTTAAAAAAGCTTTTTTGTTTAGTTGAAGAATTTAATTTTTCCATTTGTCATTCAAAATTGATCTTTTTTTATAAAAATTTTGTGGAAACTTGGTTATAAGTTTAACTACTTTGTTAAAAATTATACCATTTGGTTCAAGATTCAACTGCTTTGTTGAAAAATCGTCTTTTTTATGCATCCAAAGTTTATTATATTAAATTAAAAACTTCTTGTTTTGAAATGTTACTTTGTCGAAAATAAATGTTGTTTTTTTTTATAGAAAATCAAATCTTCTTGGTTTAAAATTAATTTTTTTCTAGGAAACTCATCTATTTTGATAGAAAGTTCAACTCCTGGATTGTATATGCAACTCCTTGGTTGAAAATCATTTTTTCGTTGTTGAAAATTTATCTTTCTTTGTTGATAATTAACTTCTTGTTGAAAATTCAATATTATTCTCCTATATTCATAAAAAAAATCGCCCTATTTTCCCCTTTTTAGAGAATTTTGAGCAGTGAAGTCTGAGAAAAATTGAATAAAAAAATCCAAAAAGACTAATAATAAACATTTTCTATATCATTTATTTAGAGGTAGAAGCTCTACAAGTGGAATTATTGGTCACTCTTTTGGACAACAGTGACGGGACAGATAAGCTTCCGACTTCACGGACTATTTTTTTGAAAAAATTTCGAAGCTTTGTCCATGAAAATTTAATTTCAAGTCGAGTATGTATTTCAGGATCTTTTTCATTGAAATATTTTCGTAATGGAATGTTATTACTCTCTAGGGATTTTTCCAGACGATTCCAGTTATGAAAACACCGTTGCCGATCACTCTTTGCTGCTTTCATCGACTTCTTGTGGCTTTTAGAATCCTTTGGGACTCCGAAGTCGGATCGAATCCTTGCATTCCTTGCAGGTAGACAATTTTATATTTTGTTTATAATTTTTTTATTTTCCATACGCTGCTCCATACATTTCTTCCTTTTTGTGAAAAAATTCTCAAATATTTTTTTCAGTTTGAATGTTTTTTTTTTTTTTTTTTTAGTTTCTATAGGTCATTTTAGATCTGAAAATGAATTTTTTGTTTTCGATTTTTGAAAATTACTAATTCAAAGACAACAAATTTTTTATCTTCTATTTTTTGGACAAATTATTTACAAATTTCAAGTAGGTTGTATGTAGTCTTACCAAACAATTATTGAGACACTTAGTTTCAACTTTTTTTAAATTTTAAGTTCAATTGATATCTTTTAATCCAATTTTTTTCATTTTAGATCTTGATTTTTATAGGCAAATTTTTCATTAAAGAATTACATTTTTTTAAACTTTAACAATTAAAAATTTAACAGAAAGCCTTGAATGGTTAAAATATCAGAAAGCTAAATTTAAACTTTGAACATTATTGTTTCAATTGTTCTGTTTTTGAAATTTTTTATTTTTAAGTGAAATTTTTTAATTTTGGATTATAAATAACAGTTGAAAAATTATTATTCCGAAAAAATTCGAGTACGTTTAAGAGATATTTAGAAGTTTAAAAAGGATTAAAACTTAATTTAAAACTTGAAGACATACAAAAACTATAAAAAAAACATAGATTTTAAAAAATTTCATGCATAATATAGATTTTGCCAAATTTTTAACGAAATATAGATTTTTGAAGATTTCAAAATAAAATTGTCAAACTTTTCAAGGAATTTCAACAGTTTAAAAATAATAAACAAATTCTAATGATTTCTGAGAAAATGTGAATGATTTTTTTTAAAATTATTATTTGAGAGAGTATTAAAAATATTTCTAAACAAAAATAAATTTTGATGAATAAAGAACAATCGAAGAATTACTAATTTAGAAAAAATGGAGTTTTGAGTAAAAAACTGAAGTATTCAAAACTGAAGAATAACTTTGAATTTATATTAATGATTAAAGGCTTGTATTAAATCTCAAATTTTATTCAAATATTTTTTAGACATTTAGAAAGAATTTCAAAAATACTTTATAGTTTTAAACCAAGTAAAAAAACGTGTACATTTTTCAAGATTTTGAAATAAAATTTTAAAGCTTTTTAAGGATTTTAAAAGTATTTAAAAGAAAAATAATTTAACTTCTAATTTGAGGACCGTGAAAAATGTTTACAAATTTTTAATAGATTTCAATAATTTCAAGTGATTTTTAAGATTTTATGGTATTTTTAAAACTTCTGAGTCATTTTGAATTGGATTTTTAAGAATTTATTCACGAGATTGTAAGGGTTTTTATAAGATTTCCAAGGATTTTAATTTTTAAAGAGATTTTAAAAGCTCTAGTTATTTTATGAAGCTTTGCAGGATTTCTGGAAATATCAAATTTGATGGAACTTCACAGAATATTATAATATTTAAATGGATATCAAAGAATTTATTCACAAGTAGTGAGATATTTTGTTGGGTTTGAAAAATTTGAAGAGATTTTCAAATATTTTTTTGCAATTCATTTTAAATTCGTTCAAAATTTTTCTTAGTTTATCCTGAATTCTTTTACATCCTTTCGAATTCTCCTTTTTTTAAATTCTCTTTAATTTTTCTAAAAACTTTTCAATCTTACTTAATTTAATACAATTTTTCATATTCTTGAACTGCTTTGAATTCACTTGTTTGTTTTTTAAATACAGTTTCATTTTCTATGAACTTCATCGAATTATTTTAATTTTTTTTAATTCATCTAAATCCACTCAAATTTTATTGTAATCAATGCATTTTTTCGATTTAAAAAATGGTTTCTAATTCATTTGAATTCTTTTGAATTTAACCTGAATAAATTTGTAGTCATTATTTACTTTTTCCTGTACTCGAATTCTTCTAAATTCACTCAATTCTATTCAATTCAATGTTTATTTAAAATAATTTTTAAAAGTTTTTATTCAATTGAACCAAAATTCTTTTAATTTCACCTTGAATTCTTAGGCACTTCAAACAATTCTTTTGAATTCCCTTGAATTTTTCTAAGCTCGTTTTAAACATACTGAATTCAATGAAATTTTTTCATCATTTAAAATTGTTTTTAATTCAGTAGAATTTTTTTTTAATTCATCTCGAATTTTTTAAATTCTTTTCCTTTCGTTTACATTTTTTTGAATTTGTCTCTGGAAAATTTTAATTCGGAATTTTAACAGAATATATGAAATTTTATTCAATTACCTAGAAGAATAGTTGAATTTTCATATTAAAAAATTAGTTTTCATCAAAGTAACTCATTTTTTAACCAACGAGATAATTATCACACTCAAATGATAAAGTTTCAACCAAACAATAATTATTTTTAGTTAAACAAATGCATGATTAATTATTTAACTAAAAATTGGTTTTAATGATTTTTTTAAATATAAAAGGTTATTATAATAAACACCATTTTTTATTTGTTATCTACAGTTTTTAAAATAATATAATTATTAAATAATTTATAATTTATAATATGAATCATTATACCTAAATATTTTAATCTATACTTTTAAAATTTGAATTTATTATTTTTATGATTTTAAAGATTAGGAGTTTATATAATAATAATTAGAGGATTATCTTTAAATTCGATATATTCTCTATCAGGAGCAGAATTAAATTCTGATTGTTTTTATTCAGCTGAAAGAGAATCTAAATTACTAGTTACAATTCTTATTTTTTATTAAAAGTTTAATAATCATTGATATTAATACTATTCGTGGAACTTTTCTCGAATATCGATACGATAAATTACTAATATTAATTTGAAAAATATTTTCACCTAAGATTTTACATTTGATATTATATTTATAGTTAATTAAATAATTAATAATTGCTTATATTTGACTAAATAATAAATATCAATATTAACTCATGCGAGAAACTAAAAAGCGTAAAGACTCTACTTAGGTTTAAAATTAAAACATTGTAATAGATTTGAATTTTTAATAGAATGAAACTTGATCCTAGAGAATTCCATATATTATTTTTTATATTAAATTTTCAAACAGTTGCAAAATTTAATTCTCTGCACGGAAAAATTAAAAGAAAATATAATATATAATATTCTCTAGAATCAAGTTTTAATCTATCATAAATTCAAATCTATTATAATCTTTGGAAACATAATAATAATAAATTTAAGTTCGAAGAAGATGAATAAAAATAATTAGGTATAATTATTCATATTATTAATTATAAATTATTTAATAATTATATTATTCTAAAAATTGGAGATCATAAATAAAAAATTGTGTTATTTAGAATAACATTTTATAGTTGAAAATATCATTACAACCAATGCTAATTTGAATAATTAATTGTAAACTGTGATGTGAAATTAAACAATTTTAAAAGAATACTTAAAATAGTATACTTTTAAAGAATTGGCAGCTGATAATTAATTGATATTACAACTTAATAGTTGAGCTACTTTGTTAAAAAATCCTTTTTTTTCAGATTTATCATTTTACTTCAAATTACGTATCTTTCGTTGAAAATTTTTTTTTTTTTTAATTTAATTATTTTAACTGAAAATTACTCTTGTTTGGTTGAAACTTTATAATATTAGAGTAATATGTATCTCCTTGTTTAAAAAAGTAATTATTTTAATGAAAAAAAATTTCTTGATCTCAAAATTCAACTAATACATTTTTGGTTGAAAAGTTGTCTTTTCAAGTATAACATTCTTTATGGTAATTGTGTAAAAATTCATATATTCTGTTGAAATTCCATATTTAAATTTTCCAGAGACAAATTTGCTACAAAATTCCAGTTTAATTAACAACATAGGAATTTTCTACAAATTTCAACAGTTAAGTTTTCAGCAAAATCAAGCATTTGAATTGTCCCCTTTGTCCTGATTAGGACAAAGGGGCCCCCGCCAACAAAGGGAACTTTTTTCACGGTCATAGGTTTCATTTTTGGCGCTCAAAGGGTAAAAAATTCATGTTAAATTCATCAGACTTCAAAGCAATTAAAGTTAAATTTAGAAGAATGCAAATGAATTGGAAAAAGTGTAGAAACAAATAAAAATTCCAATAATTTCCGTAAAATTGGAATCAATTCAAGAAAATGTAAGCGAAATGAGAAAAATGTGATAAAACCTATAAAAATTCGAGATGAATTAAACAAAAATTCAACTAAATTAAAACCAATTTTAAATTACGGAAAAACTTCATTGAATTCAGTATGTTTGAAATGAGCTAAGAAAAATTCAAGGGAATTCAAAAGAATTGTTTGAAATTCCTAAGAATTCCAGGTGAGATTAAGAGAATTTTAGTTCAATTAAATAAAAACTTTAAAAAATTTTTTAAAACAAAAATTGAATTAAATAGAATTGAGTGAATTTAAAAGAATTTGAATGAATTAGAAACAACTTTTTTAAGTCGAAAAATTTAATTTATTACAATAAAATTTGAATTGATTTAGATGAATTAAAAAGAAATGAAAAGAATTCGATGAAATTCATAGAAAATCAAACTGTGTTTAAAAAACAAACAAGTGAAATCAAAGCAATTCAAGAATATAAAAAAATGTATTAAATTTAGTTTGTTTGAAAAGAGTTCCGAAAAATTAAAGAGAATTTTAAAGAATTTGATGAAATGCCTAAGAATTTTAGTTGAGTTTAAAAGGCTTCTAGATGAATTAAACAAAAACTTTTTTTTAAACTATTGAATAAAGTAGAATGTAGTAAGTTTAGAAGAATTCAAAAGAATTTAAAAGAATTCAGAATAAATTCGGGGCGAATGTCAAATGAATTGCAAAAAAATATTTGAAAATCTCTTCAAATTTTTCAAACCCAACAAAATATCCCACTACTTGTGAATAAATTCTTTGAAATCCATTTAAATATTATAACATTCCGTGAAATCCCATGAAATTTTATATTTCCAGAAATCCTGCAAAATTTCATAAAATAACTAGAGCTTTTAAAATCTCTTTAAAAAATTTAAATCCTTGAAAATCTTATAAAAATCCTTAAAATCTTTTTAAATATCTTAAAACATTTTAGGTCTTGTAAAATCATTCGATCTTGGAAATTCTTTAAAACAGCATGCAATTTTTTTTAACTCCCTTAAAATGATAAAAATCCTTGAAAATCCTTTGCAGTTGTTTGAAGGTTTTGAAAATGCCTGGGAATCTTTTAAAATACCCTAAAATATTTCAAATCCTTATAAATCCCATTAAATTACTCAAATCAATTGATATTTTGTTTTTAATCTTTTAAAATAACCTAAAATATTTTAAATCCTTTAAAATTTTTTGCAATCCCTTGCCATTTTTTAAAGCTCTTAAAAATTCCGTGGAAATTGAAAAAAATACCTTAAAATAGTTTAAATTATTTGATTATTTCATCAATTGATCCTAAAGATCAATTAAATAAAAACTTTTCAAAATAAAAGAAAAACCCATTGAATTAAGTAGAATTGAGTAAATTTAAAAGAATTCATGTGAATTAAAAAAATTCAAAAGAATTCCATAGAATTCAACAAAATTCAGGATAAATTAATGAGAATACAGGGCAAATTCCAAAAAATGATTTGAAATCTTTGAAACTCTACGAAATACCTCACTTCTCGTGGATAAATTCTTTAAAAAAATTAGGAAAGAAATAAGGAAAAATTCCTATAATTTCCTTAAAATTGGAATCAATTTAAAAGAATTTAAACGAAAGGAGAAAAATGCGATACAACTTACAAACATTCAAGGTGAATTAAAAAAAATTCAACCGAATTGAAAACAATTTTAAATTATGAAAAAATTTGATTTAATTCAATAAGTTTGAATCAGGCTTAGAAAAATTCAAGGGAATTCAAAAGAATTCTTTGAAATGCCTAAGGATAAAATAAAATTCAGAACTTCAGGACCTAAAATGTTTTAAGATATTTAAAAAGATTGCAAGGGTTTTTATAAGATTTCCAAGGATTTTAATTTTTTAAAGAGATTTTAAGAGCTCTAGTTATTTTATGAAGTTTTGCAGGATTTCTGGAAATATCAAATTTCATGGAACTTTACAGTGTATTATAGTATTTAAATGGATTTCAAAGAATTTATTCACAAGTAGTGAGATATTTTGTTGGGTTTGAAAAATTTGAAGAGATTTTCAAATATTTTTTTTGCAATTCATTTTAAATTCGTTCAAAATTCTTTTTACTTTATCCTGAATTCTATTACATTCTTTCGAATTCTTCTTTAAAAATTTTTTTTTTTCAATTACAGTTTGATTTTCTATGAACTTCATCGAATTATTTTAATTTTCTTTTAAATCATCTAAATCCACTCAGATTTTATTGTAATCAATGCATTTTTTCGATTTAAAAAATGGTTTCTATTCATTTGAATTCTTTTGAATTGAACTTGAATAAATTTGTAGTCATTATTTACTTTTTCCTTTACTCGAATTCTTCTAAATTCACTCAATTCTATTCAATTCAATGTTTATTTAAAATAATTTTAAAAAGTTTTTGTTTAATCAAACCTAAAATCTTTTAGTATCACCTTAAATTCTTTGGGACTTCAACCAATTCTTTTGAATTCCCTTGAATTTTTCTAAGCCCGTTTTAAATATACTGAATTCAATGAAGTTTTTTCATCATTAAAAATTGTTGTTCAGATTTCTACAATACTGAACAGATTTAAAGATTTCATATTTCCACATTCCAAATTTCTCACGCCAAAGGCCCTGGAATGTCCAAAAGAATGTGTAC